>NC_069499.1:51859384-52159384 GCF_027579735.1 Bombina bombina | reverse complement strand
TACATTAATGTTAAATTCTGCAATTCATCTGTGCTTTGGATAGCAGAAAATGATATAATATTAGAAAATATTACACTGCCCCAACCTGGCTACTTCAATATGCCACCTGGCTGGCAACAATTTCTGTGGAGAATTCTGCTTTCACCATTCCCTGATCTTTCAGGGAGCAGAAATATAGAATCTCCTAAAAAGGTCACACACCACTCAGGAACTACAGCAAAGGTGGAAAGCCCAGGCACCACCATATGCAGCCCCTGCAGAGAATTTCAAGCATCACCCTCTATACCAGTGATGGCCAACTTCTTTACATATGGGGGCCGCAGGTCAATATTTTAGAAGCCTTAGGTACCACATACAAATTATGGCTTTTAAAACACATAAACAAGAAACAAAAGATAAAAGTGGGAAAAATAGAGACAGATACAGGAAGGGGGGGGGGTAAGGAGTGCATTAGGAAGGGATAGATAGAGATGGGGAAGAAGTAAAGAGGAGAAAGAGAGTGTGAGAGAGAAAATGAGGGAGATATGTAGAGAGAGACAGGGAAGGAGGGAGAGGTAGAGTGAGAGATTGGGAGGGAGAGATAGGCAGGGGTAAGTGGAGAGATTTAGAGGAGAGGTAGTGAGAGATAGGGAGGAAGGGGGATATGATGAGTTAGAGGGAAAGAGTAGGTAAGAGAGAGAAAAAGGAATAAAACATACATTGTAGGGTGATAAAGGCGTACTGAGGTTGAGTCAGCTCTCTGCTCTAGTGGAGAATATTAGATCTGTGCACCTAATTCACAAGAAAAGAGATGCATTGGGAATGGATGACTCAGATGCAGCTGCTAATAGTTCAGCCTCACGGGCAGTTTTCCTTAAAAAGAATAGCAAGGAGGCTGAAGGAAGAGTCTGCTGTGCTGCTAATCCCCAGGCTCAGCCCACACAGCCTCTGTCTGACCTACTTGCTTCCCTGAGGCCATGACCTTGGTGGATTAGTGTCAGAAATACATTGTTAATGGCGCGCCACCGCCTCATGCAGCCCACAAGTCATCAGTGGGCACTCACTGCTCTATACTATTAGCAATGGGAGATACTGTCCCCTTTGCTCTGCTCACAACTTCATCCTTTCATGTTACCTCCTCACATTCCCGTCTATAGGACTTCTCTAGACTGGCCCCTAATTTGTGGAACTCTCTGCCTCGCTCCAGAAGACTCTCCTTTAGTTTTGAAAGTATCAAGTGCTCCTTAAAGAGTCTACTGTTCAGGGATGCATACAACATACGCTCTCCACCTTTGTTATCCCCTTGAACCCCTTAGCATGTAAGCCTATGAGCCCAGCTGTTTGTAGATCACCTTCATGAGAGCCGACTACAACAGTGCAACTCTCGGCAGGGCCCTCTACCTACTTGTTACCTATAAATATTACCTTTCATCTGTTGGTGCTCTACAAATAACTGATAATAATAATAATATAAACAGTAGATTCTACACCTGAAGGGAAGGCAGACAGCAGACACAGCCCCTGTAGAAAAGAACAAACAGCTGAATAAGCTCATAGATAAAAGTACAGACAGCAGATATAGTCTGAAAAGGGAAAGACAGACGACGCAGTATCTGCAGAAAAGGACAGACAGCACACACTGATCCTACAAGGAGGGACAAACAGGAGAGACACCACACACAGAACCTTTAGGGAAAGACAGACAGCACACACTGATCCTACAAGGAGGGACAAACAGGAGAGACACCACACACAGAACCTTTAGGGAAGGACAGACAGCACACACTGATCCTACAAGGAGGGACAAACAGGAGAGACACCACACACAGAACCTTTAGGGAAGGACAGACAGCACACACTTGCCATATTACTAAGGACAGGCAGCTCCTCTAATCCACGCAGGAAAAGAAGATAACACACATTGCTAATGCAGAGAAGGGCAGCCACAATATAAAAAGTCATGTAGCGAAGGACAAATAGCACATCATGACCTACAAGTAAAATATAAAAACCCATATAGATAATATAGAAATAGATATTACCACACCATCCCTGAAGGCAATGCAGACTCAACTGACAAGAACATAAAATTCACACCTCTTACAACACATACCACTATACCATATGACTAACACCAAAAACACCTCAAAGGGACAGATAGACATTACCATCTTAGCCTACAGAGGGGGAAACACTATGTACCATCCCTACAGTAAAGGACCGAAACCACATGCTGCCCCCAAAGTGAAGAACAGACACCACACATTGCCAATATGCCAGATACAGAATACACATTCACCCAACACTGTAAAGATCCTAGACATTACATAATGTCCCTAAAAGGAGGGGGGGAGCAATACCGGACTCTACCTCTACACTCTAGGAAATAAATAAGGATATGACATCTATAGTGTAGCCCAAAAAAGGAGGAAAGAAAGTAGCCAGATCCTAAAAGTGAAATTTAGACACCAGACAATTGGCCTCTAGAGCTACAGAGAACTACCCCACAGTAATAGGGAGAACCCCCATCTTGTACTTTACAGGGAAGAAACCCCCAAAAATCTGGCATCTGCTGACACTTGACCCTGTTGAACATTTCATAAAATAGCAGCCTTTTTTGTCAGTAAATTCCTTTTTAACCGAGGAACTCCATGACAAGAAAACAAGATCTAAACAGACTTGTCCCATCACCCATTGTCAGCGTCATGTGTTGTGGAAGGAAAGAGGCCATCAAGTTCATCCCACAGATGTAGAAATCTATTTAGTTAATGTAATGAATAGATTAATGTGTACTGAGAAGTCTTTAAAATGCATGAATATACATGATGATCCTGCTGTTCCTGTGCGCAAAACTATTTCTGATTTATTTGTCAACTGATCTCTGAAATGTTTAGTATATAGTCATGAACCCAGAACAGTCATTTAACCCCTTTGCCACCAGAGAGGACTGCAACAAACTACTATGCAATATGCTGCAGCATCTATGGCAGTCAAGCAAGCAAATATGCCAGATCAGAGACCCAATATATACTCCAAAACAACAAAACTTCAGATAACAAAGATTTAATGTTGGGTCTGTTTAATGTAAAATAATTTCTCAATGTGATTTCTTATAGAAAATCAGTTCTTGACCGCAGATTGAGACAAGCTCAGACACTGCTGGCTGTCTAGTATGGAATGACATTCTGGGTGCATATTAGCAAAAGTGCTAGGTTTCTGTGTTATATAAAATGATTGCAGTAAATATATTCATTTTATTCATTGCTCTATGTTGTTAACATTACAAGAGATTTAAAGGGACAACCTGGTCAAAATTAAACTTTCATGATTTAGATAGGGCATGTAATTTTAAACAACTTTCCAATTTACTTTTATATTAACAATTGCTTTGTTTGCTTGTTATTCTTAGTTGAAAGCTAAACCTAGGCCCAGAGGCAGAACTTATTTTCATTTTCTGCAATGAGATTTTTTTTAGTGAAAATGTTTCTGCAGTGTCTGAGGAGCCAGTGTTGCTGCGTTCTTTGCCCTTTGCACTCGGTGTGCATGAGGACAGGTTCATGTACAGCCTCGCTGATGTCTGCTGTACGTTCCCACAGTGTCAGTCTGGGAACCTGCTCTACTGTACTGCTGGGGTACAGTAATTTAATCGCGATTTTCTTATAAGTGATTATAACACCTTCATTTTGCATTAAAAAGTTTATTTAAAGTGATGGTAAAGTTGCTGCTTATGCTATCATTATTTCTGTTTAAGAGTAATGTGGGACAATAGTCGCTATGTTTATTTGTTAAAAAATACACAATAAACATTTATATTCAATTGATTTCTAAAACATTGTCTACTGTTCATTGCTCCTCCCACGTCTTACTTCCTTGTATATTGAGCTGTAGCTGAGAACGGTCCAACCCTGCTCACTACGTAATTATTTTGCTTGCTCCCAATTCATACCATTGGTGCATGCAAGTAAACGTCACAATGTAAACAATGAAATTGGCGATTCATTGCTTACATTTGTGAATGAAACAGGTATATGTTTTATTCCGATCCAGATCCCCTAGCCTAGACTAAACTATGTTACTAACTATGTTACTAACGTAACTTGAAATTCCCTAGTGTAACTACCACACATAAATTAAACGGGTGCGCGCATGGGATGATTGACATCTAGCAATGACTCGCGCATGCGCTTTAGATTAGCGCTGCGGAATCTGTTGGCGCTCTACAAATAACCGATAATAATAATAATGAACGGGGAGTGTCCGAAAAACTCCAGGTCGCCTATCGGCCTGGATTTCAATAGGCTAAAAAGAAAACCTGATCCCAATTTAAAAAAAAAAAAATGCAGCCGGGTGGACTACGGAACGATAGAAATCTGAAGATTGAAAGGTAATAAAAGTTTAAAAAATTTAAATTATTAAAATTCATGAATGAAACTCAAACTAAATTAAAGGGAATAAGCTTAGGGAGGTTGTGCAGACACTCAACTTTACCATCACTTTAACACTACAGATTTTTAATATACATGTTTCTCAATGTCCAATTTACTCTTGGAGCAAAAAAAAAAATAGTTAAAATAAAATTTGCTGCCTGTGATGTGATTAAATAGTAGCCACTAGCCAGTTATTAGGTCTTATGACACACAACACTGTCATATTTTCTTGGACAGTGTTATGATTAACAAATGATGCAGTGCAAGCCACATACACACACAGTGATAGATATATATATATGTATATTTTATTTATTTTCTTTTTTTAAACATTTTAATTTGACTGAAAATGAGCCCTGCTCCTGTCCAGGAATCCAATACAGGCATTCTAGCAGTAGGGGTGGGGGGCTGCTCCTTTCAGAAATGCTGTGCCTTTCTGATATCAAATACATTGTAGATGCAGTTAAAGGGACAGTCTACACCTATACAAATATTCGCCCATACCTTAGATCCAGTGCCGATTTTCATAACTCACCCCTTCAACCCTAACAAGTCAGCGACACAACTGAAGTTATTTGAAATCAAAAGTTTGATTTTGACAGTTAGAAATGGCAGCGCAGCTCCGCCTAAGAACGATATCGTAGACTGTGTTAATTTCAATGGTCCAATCAAAAGTGGATCACCGGTTAAAATTCTGTCTCGCGCTTTCATTGTTTCGCGCATGCACACCAGTAGTGGAACCAGAAATCCGGAACCAAAACATCTCAAACAGAGAGCTTAAACATATTCCACTTCCTCACTTCCCTAAAGATGCACAGGCGTGTTTTGAGAATACCGACGTCACTTGGTGCTACATGCACGAGTGTTAGCTAGAAAAAGAACACCACGATAAGGTAGAAGAAGAAGGGATTGGGCGGTGTTTGTTGGCCATTTTTAACTAATAAAATCAAAGTTTTGATTTCAAATAACTTCAGTTGTGTTGCTGACTAGTTAGGGTTGAAGGGGTAAGTTATGAAAATCGGCACCAGATCTAAGGTATGGGCGAATGTTTGTATAGGTGTAGACTGTCCCTTTAAGTTAACCCAGCAGCAGAGGGGACTGCAGTTTTAGCCTTTTTGGCAGCCGTGGGGTTAACTGCATCTGCTATGTATTTGAGGTGTTTCTCAGAGAGCAGGAGATTGTGTGGGAGGTTCCATAATGTTTACATACCCTAAATTTCAGACTGCAGACGTCTCTAGGGAAAATATAAGTAAGTGGCTTTCCCTCCTCTTCATTCCTGCATGGGCTCTGCTTTTAGACTTCTAGATTGATCGGCTGGCCGGCTGCTACTGAGATCAGAAAGTGAAAGTAAAACAGACATTTTACAAATGTGTGCTAAAAGCAACCACTAGATGGAGCTGGTTTGCAAGAAATCACAAACAAATCAATGTATTACAGCCACTTCTGAGGATTTTTTTTTTTTTAGCAAAAATCACGGCCCTAATGGTTTTTAAATCGCGGCAATTAATCGCGGTTTTAAATCGCATATGCGATTAATAGTGCAGCCCTAATTTCAGGAAGGGGGAGGATATTTGAGAGGAATGTAGTAAATATTTACACTGAGATAGAACGGAACAGTGACACCTGCAGGCAAAAGCACCTGTTAGAGCATGTCATTCTAAGAATATTCAGCCTGCACTGTGTATTTAAACATGTCAAAGGGGTTAAACACACAGTAGAAGTGCCGCTCGAGACCCAAAGAGCACTGCAGATCCTGAACCAATCAGTAGATCTAGTTACACATCCGAGGGTGCAACTAGTGCTGCTGGTTGGATCAGCGACTGTTTACGCTCTCGACCTGTAGTGCTCTGCAGGTCCAGAGAGGTACTTCTATTGTGTTCTTCACCCCTTTGCGGGGGAGTTAAACACACAGTAATGTAGGGACAATAGTCTTAAAATTACTATCGAATTAGAGCATGTCATTTTAAGAGTATTATGGCCCTTTACATGCTCTAATTCTACAAGTGGGAATAGACAGTGCCCTAATCAGCAGCTGTAGCTCCAAGATTCACTGGCAGTTTCCACTCGGGACAAGCAGTTCTCTGTGGCTAGTGATAAAATTACATGTTCTAACTAATTAGATTTCATTTTTTCACTATAACGGCCCTTTAACTGTGAAGAAGACTACAGAAGTTTGACAGTGATCAGGTAAATGCACATGCATTGGATCCTTTGTTTTTTACTTGATAGATAAGGCATTAAAAGGGGCATTAAAGTCAATCTTTTTAAAATATGCATAGTATACCAGCAATTAACGGGACAGTAAACTCAAAAAAAAAATTATTGCAGTATTGCAAAGTTTTCTATTTATATTAAAACTCTTTAAAGGGACAGTCAACGCCAGAATTTTTGTTGTTTTAAAAGATAGATAATCCCTTAATTACCAATTCCCCAGTTTTGCATAACCAACACAGTTATAATAATATACATTTTACCTCTGTAATTACCTTGTATCTAAGCCTTAGACTGGCCCCTTATTTCAGTTCTTTTGACAGACTTGCATTTTAGCCAATCAGAGCTGTCTCCATGGTAAATTCACGTGCATGAGCTCAATGTTATCTATATGAAACACGTGAACTAATGCCCTACAGTGGTGAAAAACTATCAAAATGCATTCAGATTAGAGGCGGCCTTCAAGGTCTCAGAAATTAGCATATGAACCTCCTAGGTTTAGCTTTCAACTAAGAATACCAAGGGAACAAAGCAAAATTGGTGATAAAAGTAAATTGGAAAGTTGTTTAAAATTACATGAACTATTTGAAACATGACAGTTTTTTTTGGACTTGACTGTCCCTTTAATGTACATGTATAGAAACTTTTACCTGCATCTTTAAAAAAATTGCAAGTGATTGTTAAATATTTCCAAGCCCTCCCTGATACAAATTTTTCATGTTGTATCACTGAGGGCTACCTGGGTTCCTTGCTCGTGAATGAGCAGGGGAGCGTAGGCATGCGCAGAATAACGATAGTGACATCACTTCATGATCAATGAAGATTACATGACAACTCAAGAGCCTGCCTTACCTGTTTTAACTGTTAAAGGGACAGTCTAGTCAAAAATAAACTTTCATGATTCAGATGGGGCATGCAATTTTAATCAACTTTCCCATTTATTTTAATCATCAAATGTGCTTTGTTCTCTTGGTAGTCTTAGTTGAAAGCTAACCCTAGGTAGGCTCATATGATATGAAGGTCGCCTCTTATCACGTTTTTTTTAATTTGCTTTTCACAACAGGGGAGTGCTAGTTCATGTGATCCATATAGATAACATTGTTATCACGCCCATGGCTTGTGGCAGACACTGCACTAATTGGCTAAAATGAAAGTCAATAGATAATAAATAAAATGTCATGTAATCAGGGGGTTGTCAGAAGATAAATAAAAAAAGAGAAGCGCTCAACCTGGGAACGAACAATAGCATAATAGCTTGTTCTATGGCTAGTTACCACCCAAGAAGCATCCTCTTTTTGCTCAACATGTGCCTTTCACAGAGAAGAACTTTCCTGTAGCATATCAGACTGATCCTGACTTAACAGTACAGTCCAGCCCCGAAATACCAGGCAATCCCTCTCTGAACGAGAGAAAAAGCAAAACACCAGACGTACGTTTCGGCCTATTGTAGGTCTCGTCAGTGAGGTGCAGCCATATCCCTCTAGGCCAGAACTTTCCAAACTTTTCATGTTAGTGACACACTTTGTTAGACCTACATAATTTTGCGACACAGTAATTCAGTTGTACTAGCAAAAAGGAGGTTAAACTAACTTGTTTTAAAAGATATGGACACATACATAAATTATATTATAACAAAATGCATTTACAAGTAACAGTATGTATGCGCAAGAATTAAAAAAGTTTAATAACACCAATAGCTACTTACTATTTTAATGGGATGTATGAGGTTGATGGGATGAACACAGTTTTAAGCTTCCACTTCCTATCCATATATCAAGAGCAGGAGCTCACTGACTACACATGCAGTCACGAACCAATTAGGGAGACTACACGTCAGGAGCCAATGTGTCGCCAAATCCGCCAATGGTAATAGTTTCAGTTCCCACTGAGCTGTGCCAATTGGTTAAGATGATCGGTGACCCACTAGGTATCAATCACGTGTCAACCATGTGATATGCGTAGCAAGCAGGTGGAAAGTCAGAATTCAAAAAAACTATTTAAAAAAAAATTATTTAAATTTAAAAAAAATTGTGCTGAAGCAGGGACACACCTACACACTGCTGTCGACACACTAGTGTGTCCGACACACAGTTTGGAAAGCACTGCTCTAGGCACACTGAGCAACGGGTCCACGTCTGGATTCCCGCATAACACGTAGGGAGACTTCCCTAAGTTTCATAATTTGCATAAATAAAAAGAGAGAAGTGCTCAACCTGGGAACGAACCACCCAAGAAGCAGCCTTCTTTTGTTCAACATGTGCCTTTCACAGAGAAGAACTTTCCTGAAGCATATCAGTCTGATCCTGAATTCCTCTCTGAACGACATACGTATCGGCTGTCAGAAGATGCTTAGATACAAGGTAATCACAGAGGTAAAAAGTGTATTAATATAACAGTGTTGGTGATGCAAAAATGGGGAATGGGTCATAAATTATCTATCTTATAAAACAATAAAAATTCTGGTGTAGACTGTCCCTTTAAATAAGATGCTTAAAGTAATAGACTGTACAAATATGATAGTCTGTCACATGTGGTTGTGCATTATTATTCAGTATTCTATTAGGAACAGACTGTTAACGTTACAAAGTGTCCAGTGTTTGCAGAAAATGATAGTCATGTGACCGGCGCTTTCTACTGTCATAAAAAAGCTGATGATTATGTGCATGGGTAGGAGAAAATTAGAAGCATGCATGCAATCAGGAACGAGCCTGCATGTAAATAAATTATGCAAATAGATAATTTGTTATCGTGCAGCAATTGGCTGTATTGAAATTAAGCAGTGCTATGCCGCACCCTAAATTTATGAAGGATGGCTTAGGATCTTCAGAACAGAAAAAGTAGAATTTGTAAAAGTAAGTTTTTATACATTCTTATAGCATAATATTTATAACAATTTGATTGCCTGACATGTACTTTTAATAATGGGTGGTTAAAATTTGTTAACCAAAACAAAGTTTATTGGTTCTTTATGGGACATACAACACTAAACATAACTAAAAAATGCTAGAAATGATATATTCAGGGAAACTATAAGCCTGTGAATAACATGCAAGTATATCTTTTAAAATTATATTAGTAGTTGAAATATTTAAAAAAAAGTGTAAGATGTTATTTTCCATAATTTTTCCTTAGGTTTAAAAGTGTTTTATCTCCTCTCCGTGGCCATAAGTAACAATTATATATTAGCTACTATCTCACAGTATTTAATGTCCCTTTAACTACTGAACTGCAAAAGATGTACATGTAAAAACAAAATTTATGCTTACCTGATAAATGTATTTCTTTCTTGACACGGTGAGTCCAAGGATCATCATTAATTACTGTTGGGAATATCACTCCTGGCCAGCAGGAGGAGGCAAAGAGCATCACAGCAAAGCTGATAAATATCACTTCCTACCCACAATCCCCCAGTCATTCGACCAAAGGAAAGAAGAGAAAGGAAGTAACACAAGTTGCAGAGGTTTATATATATAAAAAAAAAAAAAAACGAAAAATACAGGGTGGGCCGTGGACTCACCGTGTCAAGAAAGAAAAAAAATGTATCATGTAAGCATAAATTTCGTTTTCTTTCTAATGACACGGCGAGTCCACGGATCATCACCAATTACGGTTGGGAATCAATACCCAAGCTAGAGGACACAGATGATAAGGGAGAGACAAGACAGGTAACCTAAACAGAAGGCACCACTGTCCAGTCGACCCCTATGCCAAACGAAACTACTTCTCAACCAGAGATAAAAGTGGCAGTAGCTTTCCGACCCTTACGTCTTCCAGAAAGCAAACAAACAAAGACTGGCGAAAATCTTTAGTCGTCTGTAGATAGAAATAAAGAACCCACACAACTACTAAGTTGAGCCACAACCGTTCCTTATGAGAAGAAGGATTAGGACAGGGAGAAGGAACAACAATTTTCTGATTCATACTTCTGTCCGAAATCACTCTAGAACTGCCTTATCCGCATGAACTATGAAATAAGGAGAATTACACTGCAATGCTGAGAGCTCAGAACCCTCCGAACAAAAGATTAGCAGTAACAAATATAACTTCCAAGATAAAAACCTAATAACTATGGAATGCATAGGCTCAAACGGAGCCTGATGAAAAACTTTAAAAACAAGGCTAAAACTCCAAGAAGGAGCAACAGATTCACATACAGGCCTGATTCTGGTCAGGGCCTGTCAAAAGGATTGAACATCCGGCACGTCCACCAGACGCTTGTGTAACAGAATGGATAAGACGGAAATCTGACCCAGGAGGGTACTGACAGATAACCCCTTCACAAGGCCTTCCTGGACAAAAGGCAAAATCCAAGGGATCCTGACCTTGTTCCAAGAAGACTCTATAGCCTCACGCCAATAAAGGCTTTACACCAACTCTCTCTATTGACAGGCTTACAAGCCTGAATCATGGACCCAATAACCGATTCAGAATTTCATGCTTAGCGAAATTGAGCATTTGGATGAAGAAAAAACTCCTTGAGAAGAAGGTCTATTCTCAGAGGAAGCCTCCACGGAGGTAAAAAAAAGACATTCCTGCTAGGACTGCATACCAAATCATGTGAGGCCATGCAGGAGCTATAAAAATCAGATGCTCGCCTTGCTTGACCCGAGCGAAGACTCGAGATAGGAGAGCAAACGTAGGAGGGAATATGTTCACCTGCCGTAGCAAGGAACTGCCAGTGCATCAGACAGAAAAAAACCCAGAGGATCTCTCAACCTCGAACCGGACTTATGAAGCTTGGTGTCCTGACGAGACACCATCCGCTCCAATTCCAACAATCCCATTTGGTTATTAAACTGAGAGCCCTTACGGATGGAGACCCCACTCCCCGGGATGGAAAGTCTGACTACACAGGAAAACCGTATCCCAAAGTCCACACCTGGAATGTGGATTGCAGATAAACACAATTGTCAACTTCTGCCCCCTGACCAATCTAAAACACCTCCTACATGGCTAAGGAACTCCGACTACCATCCTGGTAGTTGATAAAAACCATAGACGTAACAATGTCCGACTGGAAACCAGCTAAGGACAAGACATCAGAGCATTGAAAAACGCTCCCATCTCCAAGAGGAGAACAGACACTTCCGAGTCCAAAAACCCTGCCCTAAACAGGGCCCAGACTGATTCCCAGTCCAGCTGGTTGGCGGCCGTGGACACAACACCCAGGAATGTCTCTCGAGGCACGCGCCCTGAAACATCTTGAGAAAACACTATGGGGTAGAGACTCTTGTTGACTGACTTAGATCTATTCTCCGAGACAGATCCAACATATAAACCCTTGACAGTCTGACCTCTGTCAGAAGATTCCTCTAGACCTAGAACCTAATAAGGTCTTGTAGAAGGAAAAAGGGAACTCTCCTTCAGATTCACCCCACTATGGGAAAGAAACTTTGACAAGAGTTCTCGAAGAGAAACTGCTTGAAGAATGAGTGACACCTGAGCTTTATGATGTCCAGAAGGTATGTACTACCCGAGGAGCTAAAAGTCCTTCTAGGACTTGAAGACAAAGTCCGTAGCCTGCAAAACATGATTTAGTCGAGGCTATTAGATCCCCTCAGAGAGCTCACTAAGAGGAACACAAAGCCACCGCTAGATTTGAACTCTCGACCTTCAGCCTTTAAGGTAGCAAACTTGAGAAGATGCCCAATCCTGTGAACAAAAAGTACACAACCTTCAGGTCTATGTTCAATATGAACAGGCTCTCTTGAACCATGGATACTACTTGAAGGTCAGAACCTGAGAAGCTTGAAGAAACCACCTAGCTCTTGTTCTCAGACAGGGACTAGAACTATCAATCCCAGAGAGAGATGTCATCATATGGAATTGTAAATATTCAAAAGGAGAATCTGCTCTTGGGAAGAAATCAAGATTGGATTTTAAAAAGGTATGACTGACACAGGATAAAGAAAACTAAAACTTTCCTATATTTCTAGTCTCTTGACGAGTAGTAAAAAACATGTTACCAGCTACAAGTCAAAAGAATACTGTCAGACCAAGACCAAACAAGTCACCTCTTTGAAAAGGAAACGCCAGAAGTGTGAATTTGGGGGAAACTCAAAATATTAACCCTGCAACAGCAGAACTTAGCCTGGGCTGTACTGCTAAGCTACAGGGAGGCCCTTTATCTTGCAATTAGGCAGCCACAATATTCCCGCAGCAAACACCGCAAATCTAGAAAAAACAAGGCACTGCTCTAGATAAGCAATAAAGCCTCCAGCTGCTTATCCAAGGATCCGTAAGAAACCAACTACCTTCCATAGGATCAAAGTTCTGAGTCATAGTAGAAAATCTCTTCTACTCAGGACACCGTGCATGAGAATGGATGCAGCGATAGGAAATCTTTTCAAGGACGGCATACAGGGAGAAACGGCATCTCTAGCCTCTCCCATTCCTGTTAAATTCCAAAGCACGTTAAAATGAGCAGGTTCACAAAAGAAAAAACCTTCAAAGGTTGACAGCAACAGAGTAATCGATGTCGTCCATATAGCTAAAACCTCCTTTAACAGTACATGAGGTGTGCAAGCATACATCTGAAGAAAACCATTTCAGATCGGATGAAGGAATTATACTATACAAAACTGAGAGTTCACACACAGAACTACCGGCGAATTCTCCTCATTAAAACTTAGGAAGAAAAACAACCTGTGCAGGGCAGAAACCTTCAATCCGAGTATAGCAAATGTCCTCTTGCATTTTCCCTGAAGCATAGAAAAAACAGATCAAGCCACAGCTACCACAGAGGATAGCTGAGCTGCAAATCTGCAGGCAAATACACTCCTCCTGGAGATTGAGAAGAACCGCAGGGCAATGCATGTGACGTCAACAAAGCTTGGGACAAGGGAATAGAAGCTGTATCATTGCCTGAACAGCATCATCCTAAGAGATATTGAGTTCAGGGATAAACAATCCAATTTGTGACATATAGAAACACAATGTGTTAAAAAATTATACCTGTCAGAACAAACAGGGTATGACTCACAGTTGTACGCTAAAACACTTATAGCTCAAGCGACAGCATGCATTACATATAGAAGACCCTAGTTTCCAAAAAGAAACCAGACTTAGCCCCTTATAAACTGAAAGAGACAATCACCTTATTAATTAAATATAACTTAATAAGATTTAGATTAATATAATAAATTATAGGGCTGAGAAAGACCTGTTTTTTATTAAATATGCACATTGTCTTCTACTCTATCTTAATGTTAACATAACTTTTAAATAGAAAGAGACACTCACATAAAAATCTAATATAACTTAATAAAAATTAGATTAATATAATAAGGATAAGGCTGCTTGTCTTTAGAAAAAAACTGTCTTTATTAATAAATATGTATATCTCTCTCTGCCTTTCCTTAAGTGTTAGCGGTAAAGAATGCCTAACCTATTGCATAAGCAAAACAAAGGAACTTTGAGGCATAGATAGAATAACATAGCACTGCTATGAAAAAAAACTCCACAGAGAGGATGTACTTAAAGGGACACTAAACCCAATTTTTTTCTTTCATGATTCAGATAGAGAATACAATTTTAAACAACATTCCAATTTACTTCTATTATCTAATTTGCTTCATTCTTTAGGTATCCTTTGTTGAAGAAATAGCAATTCACATGGGTGAGCCAATCACATGAGGCATCTATGCGCAGCCACCAATCAGTAGCTACTGAGCCTATCTAGATATGCTTTTCAGCAAATGATATCATGAGAATGAAGCAAATTAGATAATAGAAGTAAATGAGAAAGTTGTTTAAAATTGCATGCTCTTTCTAAATCATGAAAGAAAAAATTTGGGTTTCATGTCCTTTTAATGGAAAAAACTCAACAAGGAGGCGTGGTTACAGACCGGCACAGATAGAGTGGAAAATGGCGCCTCTCCAACCAAACGAAGAAGGCGGGGCTTACTAAGCCACGCAGGTCTTAATAGTAACACACATGTCGGAACAAAAATTAAGCACGCCCCGCTCCTCATCAACCGATCCCTTCTGTCAACCGGCATACCGGAAAAAAAAGGCACACAGTGTTACTGGTCAAAAAAAAAAAAAACCTACTTAGGGACCATAATCCGGCTACAACATATTGAAGAAGTCCTGAAGCCCATAAAAAGCGTTGCTCAATACATTCACTAAAGAGCACGCTAACACTATTTGTAACCCACATATCAGCAGGTTTCTCGCAATAAAAACCATAACAGACTAAACAGTTAGCTATCTAGAAACAAAAGCCAATAAGAGTATACCGTATAGATTCACCCAGGAATCCTTATAAACCCTTAATGAACTCAACTAATCAGGGTATAATTAGCCCCTAGTCAACAGTGCCTGCGTCCTGCCTTAAAATATCCTTCCCAAGGCTATAAAATGTCCCAGAATAATGCAGCCATTTCTTTAAAAGGACAGGTCCTCCGGCTTGAGAGGATGCCGCTCCTCACAGAGACCTGTGAAACAAGGAAAGACAGAGTAAACTTACAGGACAGCAGAGTGTTAGGAAAATGCAGCAAGGCACACCTTACAAGTTCCTAACTGCTTTAAAGCCACCACTGCCCTACTGAAGAGACTAACGTGGAGCACAGCTAAACCCAGCTTGACAGGGAAGACCAGAGCAAACTTGCCCTGTCTTCAAAACAAAAAAAAATCTTGATAGAAGAATCTTTATCAGACACCTAATTATTTCACCTCCTCTCTTTGCACTACAGGCAAAGAGAATGACTGGGAGATTGTGGGTAGAAAGTGATATTTATCAGCTTTGCTGTGGTGCTCTTTGCCTCCTCCTGCTGGCCAGGAGTGATATTCCCAACAGTAATTGATGATGATCCGTGGACTCACTGTGTCATTAGAAAGAAAGAAATGTTTTAAAAGCAGTTAAAACTCTGCACAACTCTGTGCTAACAAAGTGGCAATCATTGACAAGACACTTAAAAACGCTGGTATGTTTATTTTATCTATCTTGATTGTGACCAGTTGAGGGCTAGCTGTGCACTGTTGTAAGCATACACTGTGCAGTATGTATGGGGGTAAATGTGCCACATATTTAGGTTATAGACTCTAGGAAGCATCAAACAAGCTCCATTTTCATATGTATCTTAAAGCAAAACCAAATAAAAAATTGGTATATTAAAATGCTGTTTTATTTTCATGAATTGAATTCATTTAGGGGGGATAACTTTTTGAGCTGTGAGTTTGAGTTCTGAGCTGTATGAATTATACTACAAGGATGTCGTTTTTTAGATAAAGATTAACCAAATTAACCTTTTAGCCCCAAGGGAGAACAAAAATGTACTGTGCATTACTGTGCTGCAACTCTCTGGTAGTAAAGAGGTTTAAGGTATTTTACAGAAGGTACTTGGAAGTTACCCAAAGACAACACATTTCAGAGACCTGGGGACTTGTATAAGATGGAAGAGAGCTCTTTTACTTTAGTAGACGATAGGAAACAGGGATGGAGACTTATGATCAGAGAAAAAAAAGAGAAATAACCTTGAGGAATAGGGAAAAAAAATGCAGTCCAGGGCTAGACTTTTTCAAATCTGAAAATTATCAATAAAAACAAAACACAGATTAAACCCTGAAAGGGATTGTAAAGTTTAATGAATAAGTGCCCGGTATCTAAAAATAATCTTAAAGTGAAAGTAAACTTACCTGGTTTGCGATGTTAAATAACATTCTTTGTGCCAAAATAATATGACTTTCATTCATGTTTTTTTTTTTTTAAATTTACCTGTAAAAAAAGTTATCGCCGTAATTAATAATTTTCTTTTACTCTCCTAATTTAACCCGTTAATTTTTTTTTTTCTCTCCTGGTCACGTTTTTTACATACCCAACTGAAAATCTGGCCGTTAGGCGGCCGTCAAACCACGTCATCCGCATACTTCTAGTTCTGGGCATGCGCAATTATTTTTCAGGCCGTACTATTTTAGGAGCGCGCTCCCGTTTCGCGCATGCGCACTCGCTTTATTTGGAAAGAAACACGGTTTCACAGATAAGCGCACATGCGGTAGACTGAGAAAGCGCCGATTCGAGCATGCTCAATATAAATGTTATTTGTGAACAAGCTTTTAAGATACGTATAGAGCGGGTGGGACCGCTCTATACGTCACCACACAGAAAGATAGGAAGTAGAGGATGGGAGGAGTTAGCATGGTACTGGTAGGAAATTTAATAATTGGTTAAAACTTGAAATAATAAAGAAATTGAAAAAAAATCAACTTAGCGATCTTAGTAGTACAATGTAATAGAATATATTGATGTGTTATAAACGGACTAACTTTACTTTCACTTTAAGGCCGCAGCTCCTGCTTTCATTAGCGGATGACGATCCGGCTTCCTCCAATCGTTGAGTGACCCTTTTGTGTCCAGCTCATGAGGCACGCAACGATTGGAGGAAGCAGGATAGTCATCAATATGCTAATGAAATCAGGAGCTGTGGGCAGAGGATCTGCGTTATGTTTACCATAACGCAAAGGTGTTTTAAAAATAAGCACCTTTGTAAAATTTAATGAATGAAAGTCCCCCTATTTGTAAGATTATTTTAGATACCAGGCACTTATTTATTAAACTTTACAATCACTTTAACACTGAGTAATGTGCCTGTAAACATCTGCTGCTTGTGATCACTTTTGTACACAGGAAAGGTATTTGAAGGGATAATAGACAGAAGTGGCAAGAACAGAATGACAATGAAGGGCAAATAGGCTGAAGTGCGTACCAACCCATCTAATAGTTGTATTACTTAAAGGGCAGTAAAGTCAAAATTAAATTTGCGAGATTCAGATAGAACATGCCATTTTAAACAACTTTCCAATGTATTTCTATTATCTAATTTCCTTATTTATCTTGGTATTCTTTGCTGAAAATAATACCTAGCTAGGCTCAGAAACAATAATGCACTAGAAGATGTAGATGCTGATTAGTGGCTGCACACATATACCGCTTGTCAATGGCTCACCAGATAAGCTCCCACTAGTGCATTGCTGCTTTGGGGCTGACTTTGCAGGCGTTAAACGCATCTGGTATAGCTGAACACATCTAGGGAGCCAATGACAAGAGGCTACGTGTATTGCCACCAATCACCAGCTAGCATCTGCCTTTTTTTATTGTGTTTAGCTAATTCCCAGTAGTGCATTGCTGCTCCTTCAACAAAAATACCAAGAGGATGAAACAAATGTAATAATACATTGGAATGTTGTTTAAAATGGTATGCTCTAACTGAATCATGAAAGAAAAATGTTGAGTTTCATGTCCCTTTAAAATACACCAGCCATCTTTTAAGGACCTTGGCGCTATATGTCTAGACTGTCTACCCTCTGTATTTATTATAGTTCAGTTGTTACTTAAAGTGATGGTATACCCAACTATTTAAAAAACGCTAGGATTTACCATCACTGAAAATAAACGGTCGTTACATTCATTAGTTATAAAAAAAATGGTGCTAGACTTACTCTTTCTGTGCCACAGCGCTCTTTATCAATTAGGTGCGTTTCCACTTCTAAACCAATAGCCATCCTAGAATGTCACATGACATGCATGGCTAATGGTTTAGAGGTGAAGACGTCACCGCATAGCAGAAGAGCGCTATGCCGTCGGCAGCCGGAGCCACTAACTTTAGCGAACTGCCGCGACACAAAAAGGGTGAGTTTAGCACCCATTTTTTAGTAACTGATGAATGAAACTACCGTTTATTTTTAGTGATTGTAAATCCTAGCATTTTTAAAGCAGACCTCCTAAACTGAGAGGGACGGTCCCTAATTCTGACCTCTGTCCCTCTGAGACAGCCAATGCATAATTGACCTAAGCCCCACCCACAGAACAACCAGACACACCCACAAACTGCCTAGACACATCCAAAATCTCAAAAAATAAAAATTAGGGAAAAATGCAGCTAGGCATCAGTCCCATAGGGGGCGCTTCCTAAGTATATACCACTATACGCATATATAAATAATAATTGCTATATAGTATACATAAACAATAAACAATGAATTAGTCAGAAAATAATAAAAAACAACCATATATCACAAAACAAATATTGCCAAAAAAATATATATATATTGCAATAATAAAGTCTTAGGGTTCCAATATTGTGGCCGCTCTCTGATACAGGATGGTCAATCCCTGGGATGCGAAATTCTAAAGAAAAAAAAAAGAGAGACACAGGCGCCAATCTTGGCGCCTCTGTCTCTCTTTTTTTCTTCACACCCAAAATCTCACCCACTATCCACCTATGACACTGCCCTCCCAGCAGGGCACAGCCTACAAAAAAGTAACGAACCCCCTCAATCTCCACGTGTCCCAAATTCCTAGCCACAAATGTTGGGAGTTATGGCAAAATGAAACTTTCATGGATCAGATAGACCATGCCATCTTAAAAGCCTTTTCAATTTGCAAAAGAAAGGGATGAAAAGTCAAAAAGGAAAAGGGGGAATAAGTGATAAAGAAGGAAGCAAATAAGTAGAGGGTTGAGTAATATAGTAGCAGGCACTAACAACCTCCATTTTGCATAAATTGTGCGTGTTAAAGGGCATAAAAGTAGCAAAGAACAATGAGCAAGGTAGCATGCAGCAGGGGCAATGTGTTGGGCAGAAAATGGGCACTGTGAAAACAAGTGAAGATGCAGATAACATTTTATATGTACCCAGAAATTTTACATTCACTTTAATGTGCTTGCATCACAGATTTGCAGTATTAAAATAGTGTAAACGACTGGAGTCAAGCTATCAGACAGTTTAAAAATCCAAGTCAAGCTATCAGACACTGTTTTGGAGCTATCAGACAGGTTTAAAACAGTAGTCAAGCTATCAGACACTTATTTGTTAGTACTTTCTTAAGACTATTAAAGGCTGTACCATACATATATGCTAATAAGAAATATTTTAATGAATACCACAAGCATTTTTGTTATAAATGTCACTCAAATGTAAAAAAAAAAAAAAGTCATATTCCAGCATTTTTCTAAGCGTTAAAAACAAAATTCCCCATTGTTCCACTACATTTTCACCACAGCTAGTTCAAACAATGACCCCACTAAGATATCACAAAGTATAGAAACTTTTTAGTGTGGAATTTTAAAAATATAGGGCCCCAAACGTCCCTAAAAATGCAAAAATCATCACTTTCAAGCAAATTCACTTAGGGATAAAAGCAAAATCTCCCAATGTGCCACTACATTTTCACCACAGTTAGCTCACACAATGACCCCTCTACGATATCATAAAGTTTGGAGACTTTTTACTGTGGAATTTTAAAAATATTGGGCCCCAAATGTCCCTCGAATTGCATAAATTGGCCCTTTTCAGCAAATTAACTTAGGAATAAAAAAGAAATCTCCCATAGTGCCACTAAAATTTCACCACAGCTAGCTCACACAATGACCCCTTTACGGTATCACTACGTTTGGACCATTTTTACTGTGCAATTTTAAAAATATTGGGCCCCAAATGTCCCTCAAATTGCAAAAATAGGCACTTTCCAAAATTTTCACTTTGGGATAAAAAAGAAATCTCCCATTGTGCCACTAAATTTCCACCACAGCTAGCTCACACAATGACCCCTCTACGATATCACACATTTTGGAGAGTTTTTACTGTGGAATTTTAAAAATATTGGGCCCCAAATGTCCCTTGAATTTCATAAATCTGCCCTTTTCAGCAAATTCACTTAGGAATAAAAAAGAAATCTCCCATTGTTCCACTAAAATTTCACCACAGCTAGCTCACACAATGACCCCTCTACGGTATCACTAAGTTTGGACCATTTTTACTGTGGAATTTTAAAAATATTGGGCCCCAAATGTCCCTCGAATTTCATAAATCTGCCCTTTTCAGCAAATTCACTTAGGAATAAAAAAGAAATCTCCCATTGTTCCACTAAAATTTCACCACAGCTAGCTCACACAATGACCCCTCTACGATATTACAAAGTTTGGAGACTTTTTACAGTGGAATTTTAAAAATATTGGGACCCATATGTCCCTCGAATTGCATAAATAGGCCCTTTTCAGCGAATTAACTTAGGAATAAAAAAGAAATCTCCCATTGTTCCACTAAAATTTCACCACAGCTAGCTCACACAATGACCCCTCTACGGTATCACTAAGTTTGGACCATTTTTACTGTGGAATTTTAAAAATATTGGGCCCCAGACACCCTTGAATTTCATAAATCGGCCCTTTTCAGCAAATTCACTTAGGAATAAAAAAAGAAATCTCCCATTGTTCCACTAAAATTTCACCACAGCTAGCTCACACAATGACCCCTCTACGATATCACAAAGTTTGGAGACTTTTTACTGTGGAATTTTAAAAATATTGGGACCTATATGTCCCTCGAATTGCATAAATCTGCCCTTTTCAGCAAATTCACTTAGGAATAAAAAAGAAATCTCCCATCGTTCCACTAAAATTTTACCACAGCTAGCTCACACAATGACCCCTCTACGATATCACAAAGTTTGGAGACTTTTTACTGTGGAATTTTAAAAATATTGGGATCCATATGTCCCTCGAATTGCATAAATAGGCCCTTTTCAGCAAATTCCCTTAGGAATAAAAAAGAAATCTCCCATTGTTCCACTAAAATTTCACAACAGCTAGCTCACACAATGACCCTTCTACGGTATCACTAAGTTTGGACCATTTTTACTGCGGAATTTTAAAAATATTGGGCCCCAAATGTCCCTTGAATTTCATAAATCGGCCCTTTTCAGCAAATTCACTTAGGAATAAAAAAGAAATCTCCCATTGTTCCACTAAAATTTGTGAGCTACCTGTGGTGAAATTTTAGTGGAAAAATGGGAGATTTCTTTTTTATTCCTAAGTGAATTTGCTGAAAAGGGCCGATTTATGAAATTCAAGGGACATATGGGTCCCAATATTTTTAAAATTCCACAGTAAAAAGTCTCCAAACTTTGTGATATCGTAGAGGGGTCATTGTGTGAGCTAGCTGTGGTGAAATTTTAGTGGAACAATGGGAGATTTCTTTTTTTATCCCAAAGTGAAATATTTGGAAGGTGACTATTTTTGCAATTTGAGGGACATTTGGGGCCCAATATTTTTAAAATTCCACAGTAAAAATAGCCCAAACTTAGTGATACCGTAGAGGGGTCATTGTGTGAGCTAGCTGTGGTGAAATTTTAGTGGAACAATGGGAGATTTTTTTTTTATTCCTAAGTGAATTTGCTAAAAAGGGCCGATTTATGAAATTCAATGAACATTTGGGTCCCAATATTTTTAAAATTCCACAGTAAAAATGGTCCAAATTTAGTGATACCGTAGAGGGGTCATTGTGTGAGCAAGCTGTGGTGAAATTTTAGTGGAACAATGGGAGATTTCTTTTTTTAATCCTAAGTGAATTTGCTGAAAAGGGCAGATTTATGAAATTCAAGGCACATTTGGGGCCCAATATTTTTAAAATTCCACAGTAAAAACTCTCCAAAATGTGTGATATCGTAGAGGGGTCATTGTGTGAGCTAGCTGTGGTGGAAATTTAGTGGCACAATGAGAGATTTCTTTTTTATCCCAAAGTGAAATTTTTGGAAAGTGCCTATTTTTGCAATTTGAGGGACATTTGGGGCCCAATATTTTTAAAATTCCACAGTAAAAATAGCCCAAACTTAGTGATACCGTAGAGGGGTCATTGTGTGAGCTAGCTGTGGTGAAATTTTAGTGGAACAATGGGAGATTTCTTTTTTATTCCTAAGTGAATTTGCTAAAAAGGGCCGATTTATGAAATTCAAGGGACATTTGGGGCCCAATATTTTTAAAATTCCACAGTAAAAATGGTCCAAATTTAGTGATACCGTAGATGGGTCATTGTGTGAGCTAGCTGTGGTGAAATTTTAGTGGAACAATGGGAGATTTCTTTTTTATCCCAAAGTGAAATGTTTGGAAAGTGACTATTTTTGCAATTTGAGGGACATTTGGGGCCCAATATTTTTAAAATTCCACAGTAAAAATAGTCCAAATTTAGTGATACGTAGAGGGGTCATTGTGTGAGCTAGCTGTGGTGAAATTTTAGTGGAACAATGGGAGATTTCTTTTTTATTCCTAAGTGAATTTGCTGAAAAGGGCCGATTTATGAAATTCAAGGCACATTTGGGGCCCTATATTTTTAAAATTCCACAGTAAAAACTCTCCAAAATGTGTGATATCGTAGAGGGGTCATTGTGTGAGCTAGCTGTGGTGAAATTTTAGTGGAACAATGGGAGATTTCTTTTTTATTCCTAAGTGAATTTGCTGAAAAGGGACGATTTATGAAATTCAAGGGACATTTGGGGCTCAATATTTTTAAAATTCCACAGTAAAAATGGTCCAAACATAGTGATACCATAGAGGGGTCATTGTGTGAGCTAGCTGTGGTGAAATTTTAGTGGAACAATGGGAGATTTCTTTTTTATTCCTAAGTGAATTTGCTGAAAAGGGCCGATTTATGAATTTCAAGGGACATTTGGGGCCCAATATTTTTAAAATTCCACAGTAAAAATGGTCCAAACGTAGTGATACCGTAGAGGGGTCATTGTGTGAGCTAGCTGTGGTGAAATTTTAGTGGAACAATGGGAGATTTCTTTTTTATCCCAAAGTGAAATTTTTGGAAAGTGACTATTTTTGCAATTTGAGGGACATTTGGGGCCCAATATTTTTAAAATTCCACAGTAAAAATAGTCCAAACTTAGTGATACCGTAGAGGGGTCATTGTGTGAGCTAGCATTGGTGAAATTTTAATGGAACAATGGGAGATTTCTTTTTTATTCCTAAGTGAATTTGCTGAAAAGGGCCGATTTATGAAATTTAAGGCACATTTGGGGCGCCATATTTTTAAAATTCCACAGTAAAAACTCTCCAAAATGTGTGATATTGTAGAGGGGTCATTGTGTGAGCTAGCTGTGGTGAAATTTTAGTGGAACAATGGGAGATTTCTTTTTTATTCCTAAGTGAATTTGCTGAAAAGGGCCGATTTATGAAATTCAAGGGACATTTGGGGCCCAATATTTTTAAAATTCCACAGTAAAAATGGTCCAAATTTAGTGATACCGTAGAGGGGTCATTGTGTGAGCTAGCTGTGGTGAAATTTTAGTGGAACAATGGGAGATTTCTTTTTTATTCCTAAGTGAATTTGCTGAAAAGGGCCGATTTATGAAATTCAAGGGACATTTGGGGCCCAATATTTTTAAAATTCCACAGTAAAAATGGTCCAAACGTAGTGATACCGTAGAGGGGTCATTGTGTGAGCTAGCTGTGGTGAAATTTTAGTGGAACAATGGGAGATTTCTTTTTTATCCCAAAGTGAAATTTTTGGAAAGTGACTATTTTTGCAATTTGAGGGACATTTGGGGCCCAATATTTTTAAAATTCCACAGTAAAAATAGTCCAAACTTAGTGATACCGTAGAGGGGTCATTGTGTGAGCTAGCATTGGTGAAATTTTAGTGGAACAATGGGAGATTTCTTTTTTATTCCTAAGTGAATTTGCTGAAAAGGGCCGATTTATGAAATTTAAGGCACATTTGGGGCGCCATATTTTTAAAATTCCACAGTAAAAACTCTCCAAAATGTGTGATATTGTAGAGGGGTCATTGTGTGAGCTAGCTGTGGTGAAATTTTAGTGGAACAATGGGAGATTTCTTTTTTATTCCTAAGTGAATTTGCTGAAAGGGCCGATTTATGAAATTCAAGGGACATTTGGGGCCCAATATTTTTAAAATTCCACAGTAAAAATGGTCCAAACTTAGTGATACCGTAGAGGGGTCATTGTGTGAGCTAGCTGTGGTGAAATTTTAGTGGAACAATGGGAGATTTCTTTTTTATTCCTAAGTGAATTTGCTGAAAAGGGACAATTTATGCAATTCGAGGGACATTTGGAGCCCAATATTTTTAAAATTCCACAGTAAAAAGTCTCCAAAATGTATGATATCGTAGAGGGGTCATTGTGTGAGCTAACTGTGGTGAAAATGTAGTGGCACAATGGGAGATTTTGCTTTTATCCCTAAGTGAAATTGCTTGAAAGTGATGATTTTTGCAATTTTAGGGACGTTTGGGGCCCTATATTTTTTAAATTCCACACTAAAAAGTTTCCATACTTTGTGATATCTTAGTGGGGTCATTGTTTGAACTAGCTGTGGTGAAAATGTAGTGGCACAATGGGGAATTTTGTTTTTAACGCTTAGAGAAATGCTGGAATATGACTTTTTTTTTACATTTGAGTGACATTTATAACAAAAATGCTTGTGGTATTCATTAAAACATTTCTTATTAGCATATATGTATGGTACAGCCTTTAATAGTCTTAAGAAAGTACTAACAAATAAGTGTCTGATAGCTTGACTACTGTTTTAAACCTGTCTGATAGCTCCAAAACAGTGTCTGATAGCTTGACTTGAATTTTTAAACTGATAGCTTGACTCGAGTCCAGTTGTAAACGTGTAGTGCATCCCTATTAGCAGCAACATACATGATAAAAAATACCCCATCCATATATACCTCATATAATAAAATATCACATAAAACACACTATATTTAGTCACGAACTATATATGCAGAACCCCACTAGTGACTTTAGTGTATAGTCAGACGTATTATTTTGGTTTGCAGGGAAGGTAGAAAGAGGCGCGTATAAATAAGGCTAAGGTTAATTAGTGCACGGGAAAGGGGTTTGCAATGAGGAGAGAGGGCACACAGAGAATAAAATAACAGTTAAATGATTACATCATAACCCTGATTTTTGTGACGTCAACTAACGCCTCGCAGCAGAAGATCGCAACTTACTAGAATCTTCCCTCAGAGTTTTCTTAAGGTGCTCGGTTCCGCTATGTCGCCGCCATCTTGCCGCTTACGATCCTCCCCACGCGGGTACAGACCCCGCCCGCCTTACACCAGTTGGCACTGGATGCAGCCTACAGGTATTATACTATTATTGTAAGCTCGGGCATGATATGCAGAGTTCTGTGCTTACTACATCGTGATCCTCCGACCGTCCTATCACCAAGGCGCCTGCTTTGTCATTGAACGTAACATTGCATAATGATGGTTCCAAGCATCGTATTCAACCTTTGTAAACTGTGGGGAACAAAGGATTTTTATCAGTATAATTATGATGTTAGGGTAAATGATAGATTGTTTTTGCGCATTAATTTGCTTGAAAACAATTTGATCGTAATTATATTGGTGTGTTTATTACACAGGGTGTAACAATAATTTCGCATCATTTGATCTAGGATTTCAATTGCAATGTTCATGGCTGCATTTACTTTTGTAATAACCATTAGCAAAAATACTTTTAGTAAAATGTTTTACAGTTCTTCAGCAGCATACACACATACGTTGTGACTGCACTGCACCAGTATTCAAACACCCAGTGGTGTCACTAGGGATGGTGTCACACAAAAAAACACACATACAAACATTCAGACACACTTAAAAACACACACATACAAACACTCAGACACACTTAAAAACACACACATACAAACACTCAGACACACTTAAAAACACACACATACAAACACTCAGACACACTTAAAAACACACACATACAAACACTCAGACACACTTAAAAACATACAAATACAAACACTCAGACACACTTAAAAACACACATAAAAACACTGACACACTTAAAAACACTGACACACTTAAAAACACTCAGACACACTTAAAGACACACATACAAACACTCAGACACACTTAAAAACACACATACAAACACTCAGACACACTTAAAAACACACACATACAAACACTCAGACACACTTAAAAACACACACATACAAACACTCAGACACACTTAAAAACACACACATACAAACACTCAGACACACTTAAAAACATACAAATACAAACACTCAGACACACTTAAAAACACACATAAAAACACTGACACACTTAAAAACACACACATACAAACACTCAGACACACTTAAAAACACACATACAAACACTCAGACACACTTAAAACACACATACAAACACTCAGACACACTTAAAAACACACACATACAAACACTCAGACACACTTAAAAACACACATACAAACACTCAGACACACTTAAAAACACACACATACAAACACTCAGACACACTTAAAAACACACACATACAAACACTCAGACACACTTAAAAACACTCAGACACACTTAAAAACACACATACAAACACTCAGACACACTTAAAAACATACACAAACACTCAGACACACTTAAAAACATACAAATACAAACACTCAGACACACTTAAAAACACACATACAAACACTCAGACACACTTAAAAACACATATACAAACACTCAGACACACTTAAAAACACACACATACAAACACTCAGACACACTTAAAAACACATATACAAACACTCAGACACACTTAAAAACACATATACAAACACTCAGACACACTTAAAAACACACATACAAACACTCAGACACACTTAAAAACACACATACAAACACTCAGACACACTTAAAAACACACATACAAACACTCAGACACACAAACACTCACACTTAAAAACACACACATACAAACACTCAGACACACTTAAAAACACACACATACAAACACTCAGACACACTTAAAAACACACACATACAAACACTCAGACACACTTAAAAACACACATACAAACACTCACACTTAAAAACACACACAGACAAACACTCAGACAAACACTCAGACACACTTAAAAACACACAGACAAATACTCAGACAAACACTCAGACACACTTAAAAACACACAGACAAACACTCAGACACACTTAAAAACACACAGACAAACACTCAGACACACTTAAAAACACACATACAAACACTCAGACACACTTAAAAACACATACAAACACGCAGACACACTTAAAAACACACACATACAAACACTCAGACACACTTAAAAACACACACATACAAACACTCAGACACACTTAAAAACACACACATACAAACACTCAGACACACTTAAAAACACACACATACAAACACTCAGACACACTTAAAAACACACATACAAACACTCAGACACACTTAAAAACACACACATACAAACACTCAGACACACTTAAAACACACATACAAACACTCAGACACACTTAAAACACACATAAACACTCAGACACACTTAAAAACACACATACAAACACTCAGACACACTTAAAAACACACACATACAAACACACTCAGATGCACACACACAAATACTCGAAAACACACTCAGACAATAAACAAAAACTCAGACACACACATACAAAATATGTAAACTGCACTGCATTAATTATAAAGCTCATGCCTACTAGAGCTGTTCCCTGGCTCAGAAGAGCATCAAATGAAAGATAAACAGAGCACTCTAAAAATAAATCACTAACGAAAAGGTTTAGGCGCAAACTATGAAAATTCTGCTCTCTGACTCTGTTCCAAGTCTGTTAGTGCCTACCGCTTCTTATGGCCAATCACCTCTGCAATCTGCCCACCCCCAGATCCCCGACCTCCCCTCCTACCTCATACCCCCCAACTGTCCCGATTTTTGCGGGACAGTCACGATTTTAGGGGTCTGTCCTAGGGTTGCCACCCGCCCCGGTTTCACCGGGACAGTCCCAGTCGGGCGCTCTGTGTCCCGGAACTGCCCTTAAATGCCCCAGGCTAAGAGCTCCCCTGGCGCAGCAAGCAGGAGTAAGGCGTAAGCACAGATTAA
Organism: Bombina bombina; assembly: GCF_027579735.1. Taxonomy (NCBI): domain Eukaryota; kingdom Metazoa; phylum Chordata; class Amphibia; order Anura; family Bombinatoridae; genus Bombina; species Bombina bombina. Next base: position 52,131,102 of record NC_069499.1, on the reverse strand, counting down.
AAAAATGAGCTGCCAAGAGGAGCTCTTAGCCCAGGAGGAGATACGGAGCCTGGAGAGAGTGTGTGTGTGTGTGAGACTGGGAGGGCTGTGTCACGTGACAACAAAACAGTCGCGCAGATCAAAACGTAACTTGACTCCCGCCTCTTTCTCTGGATGACATTGCCATCTGCCATGGCTTCTAGGAGGTGCTTGAAGAAGATTGTGAGAAGGAGCAATAGTCGCGGGGTCAGCGGGCAGGCTGCTGAGTACTGTGCTCAGCTGGTCAGGTACCGAGATTTTGAACTGGGAGTAATTGTAGCTGGCAATGCATATAATGCGTTTCGTTTTGATGTAGTGTGTGGGATATGTAAGTCATTCATTGGCAGCTAACGTTATTACACTTCTCGATATCTAATCAGGGTGTTCTCATGAAATGGACTGTATGTATATATATATATATATATATTATATATATGTATATATATATATATATATATTATATATAATATATATATATATATTATATATATAATATATATGTATATATATATATATATATATAAATTGATTTTGTAATGAATTTGAGGCCGCAAGAAGCCACGCCCCAAGCCACACCCTCTCCACGCCCACTTAAAAAGTGTCCAGGAATTTTCTGGGCAAAAGGTGGCAACCCTAGTCTGTCCCCCTGTCCCGGTTTGCTAGCCATCTGTCCCGATTTGCCCCATGCATTTAAAAAAAAAAATACCTGTGGAAAATGAATGGTGTGTGGGTTAAGCAGGAGTAAGAAGGCTGTATACACTCTGACCATGGGTAATGGTGACCTCTCTAACCTACCTCTGGTAGTGATGATGTCTAATCCCTGGTGATAATACTAGCATGCCTTCAGTTTTATACAATGAGCAGTGCTAATGCCAGGGTAACGAACAGTGGCAGCCGCAGACTGCCAGCTAATGTGCTTGCCAACCCCAGGACCCTATACAATGAATGACAGATACCCATATATGATGTAGTGTGTGTGTCTATCTGTATCCATAACTGTGTGTGTCTGCATGTATAAATGTTAGCTATGTAGTGTGTGTGTATCTGCATGTGTAAGTGTATGCTATGTAGTGTGTGTGTATCTGCATGTGTAAGTGTATGCTATGTAGTGTGTATATCTGCATGTATAAGTGTATGCTATGTAGTGTGTGTGTATCTGCATGTATAAGTGTATGCTATGTAGTGTGTGTGTGTATCTGCATGTGTAAGTGTATGATATGTAGTGTGTGTCTGCATGTTGTGTAAGTGTATGCTATGTAGTGTGTGTATCTGCATGTATAAGTGTATGCTATGTATTGTGTGTGTAAGTGTATGCTATGTAGTGTGTGTGTATCTGCATGTGTAAGTGTATGCTATGTAGTGTGTGTGTATCTGCATGTGTAAGTGTATGCTATGTAGTGTGTATATCTGCATGTATAAGTGTATGCTATGTAGTGTGTGTATCTGCATATGTAAGTGTATGCTATGTAGTGTGTGTGTATCTGCATATGTAAGTGTATGCTATGTAGTGTGTGTGTATCTGCATATGTAAGTGTATGCTATGTAGTGTGTATGTATCTGCATGTATAAGTGTATGCTATGTAGTGTGTGTGTATCTGCATGTGTAAGTGTATGCTATGTAGTGTGTGTGTGTCTGCATGTATAAGTGTATGCTATGTAGTGTGTGTGTATCTGCATATGTAAGTGTATGCTATGTAGTGTGTGTGTATCTGCATATGTAAGTGTATGCTATGTAGTGTGTGTGTATGTGCATGTGTAAGTGTATGCTATGTAGTGTGTGTATCTGCATGTATAAGTGTATGCTATGTAGTGTGTGTCTGCATATGTAAGTGTATGCTATGTAGTGTGTGTGTATCTGCATATGTAAGTGTATGCTATGTAGTGTGTGTGTATCTGCATATGTAAGTGTATACTATGTAGTGTGTGTGTTTGTGTATCTGCATATGTAAGTGTATGCTATGTAGTATGCTACTGTGCATTTTTGCTGACTTTAAAGGCCAGAATCTAGAATATTAATGGGGAATGCAGAGAGCAGTTTTAAAGAATTTATTATTAAATGTCCAATTAAGATAAAAATATTTAGCACTGTCTTTGCAAAGGCTAAATAAATACATAGCTCACATAGCGATACCAGTGGTTTGAGCTTGTGTTTAATTTGCTGCCTAAGTGTATTAAAATGTATGACTTTATTTAGAATTTTATTTATATTATTTTGGACTTATGATTTTTTTTTAAGCCCCGCTCACCACATTTCAATTTTTTTTGCCGCGGGGAGGTCCCTCTTTTGAATTTTGAAATGTTGGGAGGTATGCTACCTCTTCAGTGTGCACTTAGTGTACCGTACCGGTCTGGTGGGCATCATACGTGGCTCCTTTACTTTAGAGACAGTGTCAGACAGTCATGCGGTCAGGTGCCAGGCATCCCCCTCACGATTTCCTGGTTCCCGTTTAGAGAGACAGCACAGCAGTGAGTGACTCCACTGCTCCACACGTCATTGAGCAGTGAGCACAGATAGGCAGGCAGGTTTAGGCTAGCAGCAAAAGGAGGAGCAAAGTACAAACAAGCAAAAGCAGCCGGGAAAACTATTTGTGGAAATTGCAGCGCTGGCTCAAGGGGCAAAAAAATTAAGTGTCTACAACTTCCCCAGTCCCACTAATGTTCACAAATGCTGGCCCCTCTAATAAAAAATCTATGCACCCCCTAGTGACGCCACTGCAAACACCACACCTCAGAAAGTCAGCAGTGGCTTGTATGACACAAATAATTGATAGAATACCGACCGCTACGAGCTCTCAGAGCAGGAGTGGTGTTTAAGTGCTCTGTGTATGAAGCAGTGAGAGCCTGCTTCGAGCGCTGCTTCTTACACCATGGCGAAGATAAATCATTGAGAGCTAGCTAGCTCGCTCGCTCTCGATGATTGACAGTCCCTTCATTCGTGCGAATGAGGGGGCGGGCATTACACACTTATCGCAGTATGTAATGATACATACGGGCCAGCAGACGAATAGATTTACTGCCCATATGCAGCAAATGCGGTCAGACAGCTTCGCAAGTTGAGAAGCTGTCCACCCGCCTTTTAATACATGGGGCAGTATAACCTGATCCTCTAGTCACACATAGCATATGTGTGTATGCCGCTGAAACAGTAAGAACTTCTACTAAAAGCATTTTTGCTAATGGAAGTATATTGCAAAAATGTTAAGAGAACAAAGAAAAATTGATAATAGGAGTAAATTAGAAAGTTGCTTAAAATTGCTTCTCTATCTGAATCATGAAAGTTACATTTTGAATAGACTGTCCCTTTAACTTGCTGTAACCAGGACTAGTAACTAACGTTGTCAGTTGTCCAGGATTGCTGCTGCCTGTCCTGTAAAATTAACAAAAAATACAGCTTGTTGGGTGTAATCGGAATATTTGGTTATATAATTGAGGTTTAAGAGTCATGGGCCTTATCTGAGATCCTATATAGGCAAATAGCTGACAGGCTCCAGCCAATGAGGTCTTATTTGAGGTCTAATGTAGGTATATGGCAGCTGCATGGCCATTAGTTCTGATCTTAGATCTGATTTCAAAACAACAGCTACTTTGCCCAGATCACCTACTGGTCATCCAGGATCTTTGTGGATGTCAGCTGGCAACCATATTAGTAACAAATTGAAGATGCAGTATACACAGCTGCTAGACCTTTTCATCTACTGCTCACCTTTTTGTTTAAAATCCCTCTTCCTTTACTTTTCACCTATTTCTGGGTAGAGTACTGGCCATGCTAAAAACATACTGTCCTTAAATATTCAAATTGGGTTTGAGGTATAGGGTACATTAGAATGACCACAGGCAATGCCATTATACAGTGATAGATCTGTAGTATTATATAAACTTAAAGGGACATTACAGCTTAAATTGTTTATTTATTACATAGAAAGCACACATTTATTTTGAATGAGATATATACAGTATATATTAAACAAATTAGTGAGACATAAAATATTGTTTCAACTTACACAAAATGCCTTTTCCAAGTCCTAACTACAATTTTCAAAACACCCCTCATGAAAAGTCTTCTTTTCAGTCTTTTGTGGGCTGCTGGTGTTGTCCAATCATTTTTAGTATGTAAATTAGACCAAGTGCACACATCTTCATGCGTATTAGCCATTGCTTTTCTTCATTTCACTTATAAAAGGAAGTGGTAGGGAGGTGTTGTGAATTTCTACATCCTGATATATTTCTGTAAAAGTATCTTTTTTTTATCAGCAAGCGATATCCAGGGTCTGAACCAAAAATGGGCCGGCTCGTAAGCTTACATTCCTGCTTTTTCAAATAAAGATAGCAAGAAAACGAAGAAAAAATGATAATAGGTGTAAATTAGAAAGTTGCTTAAAGGGACAGTCTACACCAGAATTGTTATTGTTTTAAAAGATAGATAATCCCTTTTTTACCCATTCCCCAGTTTTTCATAACCAACACAGTTATATTTATATATTTTTTACCTCTGTGATTATCTTGTATCTTATCCTCTGCAATCTGCCCCTTTATTTCAGTTCTTTTGACAGACTTGCAGTTTAACCAATCAGTGATGGCTCCTAGGTAACTTCACATGCATGAGCACAGTGTTATCTATATGAAAAACATGAACTAACACCCTCTAGTGGTGAAAAACCTGTTAAAATGCATTCTTAAGAGGCGGCCTTCAAGGTCTAAGAAATTATGAACCTCCTAGGTTAAGCTTTCAACTAAGAATACCAAGAGAATAAAGAAAAATTGGTGATAAAAGTAAATTGGAAAATTGTTTAAAATGACATGCCCCATCTGATTCATGAAAGTTTTTTTTGGACTAGACTGTCCCTTTAAAATTGCATGCTCTATCTGAATCATGAAAGAAAAAAATTGGGTTCAGTATCCCTTTAACACAAATAGACCTGCACAGAAAAAATAAGCTTAGTGTGAACAGAACAGTGCACAGGAATATCCTACTATACATAGAGAACACCCTGTGTGGCTTGCGCAGGGTGTTTCATCTATATGTAAGCAGCATATGGCTCATGCGGGAAGCCCCAGGTATTCAGAGATCACTAAGCACAATGACCTGCAGACGTTTAGAGAACTCACAGCATGGAGCTGCAGAAATATATGAAGAACATATTAGAAAACCCATATACTGTATCCTGTAAATGAATGGAACACACACACAGCACAGCCTGTGCAAGGATCCCCAGCTGTGATCAGAACACACACATCACCATGGTCCCCGAGCACGCACACAGCACATTAGCTGGATAGAGTGTGAGAATTTCTTTCCTGAGAGTTTTTACTTGTGTCACACATAGTAAACATGGAACGTTGAGATATTACCCATACTGTAATAGGACACAGTACAGAAATCATATATGGGAGGAGGGGGAATAAAAATATGCAGATGTTCAGATCACAGAGCAGGCTTAAATACAGAGTGACTGGTCTCCCTCAGGACCGCTACGTGAATATCCTGCTGAGCTTGGCACATTTTTAAAATGTATTTTATAGTTTAATTTGCAAGTGAACTTTGCTGTGCATTAATATATATTTGTTTGTATTATACATTCAATTTAGTTGGTCGCTGTATGTGTAACCCTGGCATGTTTATGTGTTTGTCATGCAGGGTAATGCATTTATTATATCCTGAGGCAGAAGGTTGGCACAGTTCAGCTCTGTTGGGGTTACTGTACTGGCAAACATTTTAATGAGAGTGCTAATAGACAAGATTATATTTCATTTCAGCCCCGGGTGGCAGCCAAACAGAACATTATCCTGAGCAAGTTGGCACAGCAGAACACAGTATTTTTTTATTATTATTATTTTTTTTACAACTAAGAACTAGCATTCCCGTAGAATTAGCCAAAATGGGCAGCTGAATCTTCAAGGTGTGCTGTTTTGCAATTCTGCAACTGCACCTGGTGCAGTTATTAGGGATCTCTATGCACCCTGCTTGCTGCTATGCACCGCTCACCTGCCCAGGCAATAAGTGCTGGATAATTTGCAGGTAATATGAAGGCAACTTGCCAGTTGCCCTGTCATGACTTGGCATTCCATCCCGTTCTACAGAGTAACACAACATAATGCCAGCACTGTGCCTCACAGGTCATGCCCAGCCCAAGTGAAAATGGCGTGCCAATAACAATCAGCAGGGCTAATCCATAAAGCCTCTCACCCGGGGTGCACACTCCCTTGCTGGAGAGAATTATCTGTCATCACATACAACAATGGCTGCTTGTTAGCTAGACTGTGTGGCAATCTACTGAGAATAGGAAGGAATCAGCTTTATCCCAAAAAAAATTATATCCCTGAATTTCTTTCTTTAATAAATTCGGTTCTTGTGTTACATATGTTGTGTATGAAAGAGTCTAGGTGACCTCCTGATTATATCAATATTATATTAGTTTTTCTGTTTTGAGGGTAAAAACTTAAAGGGACATTTTCACTGTTCTCTCTAAGGCCCTGATGCTCAAAGATTCTCCGGATTGGAGAGAAATTGCTGTTCAGACTTCACAGGGGCTGAACTCCCTGAATATTAAAAAGAAAAAGGGCAAAACTCTCCAGCACTGCAATATCTCTAATTTCTATATTTGAAGGACAGACAAGCCCAGTGAAATACAACACTGCATGATAGAGTTTGGTTACACTTACACTTTGTGCATTGTATTTTATATTACTATACATTTCAGATTGGGTCCTTTTCAGTATTATTGCATTTAAGCTTTGCACTTTCTCATTTGTATTTTAATACTTTTAAATTTTGATCTAGCAGTGATTTAACACATTCTCATTATGCTTTGAAAGTTTCTGTATCACTTTAACTTAGGATCATAGTTTCTATATTTCTGTGTATCTTTTACAAATTACATTGCACTTTGTAGTTTCTCCAATGTAAACTGACAGTTTCAGAAAGTGGAAGGGATAGGGCAGTTCCCCGGGGCTGAACAGGTGAGTTCCCAGGGAATGTCTGAAGATCTCTCACAAGTCTTGTGAAATTTTCTAAGCCTTTTAAACAAGCTGGTCTCACTGATTTGTCTCGCCAGCTGTATGCAGGTGAAGTTTGCTTAAAATTCACAATACAATTATTTTAACAGAAAAGTAATATAAACTAAAATATAAACAAAAGCAAGTTAAATTGTAATGAAAACATTTCAGTTTAATTTGGAATTGATGCAAACAGAGCCTTTATATCAGCCACAGGGGTTCTCCAGTTACCTTCTCTCTCTCATGTGAAATTTTGCATCACAGAGAGCTTCATTACTTTCTATAGAAGGCATCTCTCTGGGATTTTCAGGTTCCTCCCCTTTTCGTAGAAAATTCAGTGAGTTCTACCCCTGTGAAGTGAGCACTATAATCTGTCCAAACTAGAGAATGTTCGATTACCTGGTCCATACAAAGTAAATACACTGCTGTATACAAAATAAAATACAAAATAGAAAGTGCAAAGTTTAAATGCAATACCATTGAATCTAAAGTGTAAAGTGATATAAAATAGAAAGCACAAAGTGTAAATGTAGCAGAACTGTCATGTCATGCAGTACTATATTACACTGGGCTTTTCTATCCTTCACAAGCAGAAGTGCAGAGAATGCCCCTTGAAGAAGCAAAGCAAGGGAAATTCCTAGCAATATTTCACTAGGGATCTCACAGTGCTGGAGGATCATTTTAGAATATCTCACCTGAGCAGAGAGGTTTTGAATATCAGGGCCTAAAAGTGAATGTTATAAAATATGTTACAGAGCCTTTTTTATTTTTTAATATATTCCTGCTGTATAAACCAACTTTTTTTTCTTCCATGGATGTTGTAGTCCCTGTCAGCTAGTGAGCAATTTAGAGTCTCAGGACTAAGTTGTCGATAACCCTGCACCAACTGTTAGTTGAAACCCATTTTTTCACAACAAATAGTTTTAATATGTTTATCTGCTGCTGTTTCATGTACATGCTACAAAAACAATTGTCTCTAACCGATTTAACGTGCAGGATGAGCTGCCGTGCATATCATGGCCTGTGATTGCCCATCAGAAGCTGTTATTGACAGTTACCCACACTACAGACTAGATATCATTGATGACCTAATGAGTAGAAATACCAAGTCATCAAATTATGGTGATGTCATAAAGGGGTGGTGCCAATGTAGCTGTAAAGGGAGCTGGAGGGGGGAGGTTATTCAAACCCCTCAACCTCCACTCCCTCAGCAGCTACAGAAGATCCATACCTCTCATTTGAAAGAGAAATGTCTGTATATCCAGGTGATCACTTTGGTGACAGTGATCACCTGTCAAAAAAAAGTGCTTTTATTTCTATTTTGACACAAATCTGGCCATCTAGTTTTTATTAAAACCTCCAAAAGCCTGTATGAGGCATCTTTCAAATTTGGGTAGCTTTCATAACAATTTAGCAAGGCAATCACAGTAGCAACAGTTGTCACATGGCTATTTTCAGTGTTATTTCAAAAGTCGTAAACAAAAATATAATTTTTTGTTTGTTTGTTAAACATTTTGTTCAGCTTCCCCCTGCAATGAAATATAAATATAATAATGGTATATTCTGAATCTGCTGGGCCTGCTGAAAAATCAATAAAGCTTAGATTACACGTAGTAGCGCTATGGTAGCCGAACATTGCTAGTGCGCAATCTATAACTCTTCCATTTTTACTTCCATATTACAAGTGCAGAGTAAATTGTTAGCAGTGAGCAAAAGCCTATGATGTACTAATATCTGGAGGTTGGATAGTGTAGCCATGCTAAATCCTTCACTTAATAGACTTTTATAGGGAACACTGAAAAACTCAGGCCCCAAGTACTACGTCAAAGGTTCTATAAGTCTTAAATTATGGTTTTATATTGAGATATATTTTTTATTAATAAGAAGTTTTCAGACCTATTATGGGCTAGTTAACAATTATGCGCAAGCGTTAAGGGTTTTATCGCTGGTGTTTGCGTGTATCAGAAGTAGCGTGTATATTACAAGTTGAGAGTAAATGCGTTCGCTCTAACGCAATTTAATTTAACACGCGTTTGGTTAGCGCAACTTCAGAGCTCTGGTTAACTGTTACGCTTGAATATCAAGTTGCTAAAAATACATTCAAATGTACAACTTATTTTTTTTTAAAAAAAATTGCCTTAAAAGTTATAAGGGCTCAAAGATATAATGTCTCAGGTGTTAGAAAAAAAAGACATGCAAAGGGCTTTAACATAGAGATAAATACATATACATGTCTAAATATGTGTGTATATATGTGTGTACATATGTATTTACAGACATATATACACATATAAATACATATGGATAATATCTAGGGGCTTCCAAACTTTAGCGCTTGTAGAAAGGGAGTGACATAAAGGGGAGCACAGTTTTAAGGTGTAACACAAATGTACTGATTTACAGCAAGGTATAAAGAAAAAACGTTTCTGTTGTTGTTGCTCACCTTTTTGCCTTTGAGTCTGAGAAGTCAATGTAGTGTCTTTGCTTCTCCTCTGTAGAGTATGGTAGTATTTAGAAATCAAAGATGATTGGCATCTGTGTGGTGCCAGTAGAGGTATTTCTTATTCAAGAAACAAAATATCCCTGCTGAAAAGGGGCTGTGTGACAGGCTTCCCCTCTCAGGGGTATGGCAGATGCCTTTCAATAAAATAAATGAAGCATATGCCAATGATTAGTGCAAAGAAAAACTCCTTTTATTTTAGCACAAAACAAACCGATGTTTGTGCTGGTGACATTAAAAGTCTCTGGGTGTTTATTGAGTTAAAACTTTATGCAAAATTGTTTGGGGTATTTTCCTTCCCAAACAGGCTGTGATGGTTGTTGCCTTGATCCTGCATAAACAGTATAGAGGAATCCTTGATGATCCCTGTAGGTTTCTCTTTTTGTAAGAAGTAAAAAAGTTCAGTTTCTTACTTTGAAGAAAATGACGATTCCTGAAGGTTCCTTTCAATACATAGCGAGGCCACACTAAACAGATTTGCTTTATTCTTTTGGTATTATTTGCTGAAGGAGCAGCCATGCACTACTTGTAAACACATCAGTTGAGTCAAAGACAAGAGACATATATGTGCACTATTGGGAGCTAGCTGAACATATCTGGTGAGCCAATGATAAGATTCATGTGTATAGCCACCAATCACCAGCTAGCTATTAAAGGTGCATTGCTGCTTCTGAGCCTAAATTGGTATGTTTTTCAACAAAGGACACATGGAGAACAACATCAATTTGATAATAGAAGTACATTGTCTCATGCAGGCAAGTTTTTGAGAATCATCAGTTTTAAAATGTATAACCATATTATGTTGTCATATTTGATACATTATTTGTTGGATACAAGCTAATATTGTTTGTTTTTTTATGTCTCTTTATACATATTTTCTTTTTCTTTTAACGTACAGGTATACCTCACTTTACAGCGCTTCACTTTACAGCGATTCTCTAATACAGCGCTTTGTGGAGCTGAAGTTCAACCTCCAAGGATTTTGAAACAGTGCTATAATCATTGTGAGATTGCTAGAAAAGTGAATGGCACCATTTTGTTATGCTTAGTTTATAGCTGTTTATAGCATTACAGTGCAATCTGTGTCTCAGTGCTATAGTCTGGCAAATTTTACTACAGTAATTGTCACAATTTTACAGGTACAGTATTTATTGAATACTAATTGAATACTTGCTGTGCTAGTGTTAAACTAAATGTAGCACTATTGCACCCCTAATAATATGTTAGTTCAAACATGTTTTCAAGATTTTAAACACTGAAAAGAAAGCTAAAAATGCCTTGTTTCACTTTAAAGCGGTTTTCACTTTACAGCGGGGCTCCGGTCCCTAACCCGCTGTATGAGCGGGGTATACCTGTACGTGTGATTTCCAGACACTAGTTCCTTGAATCGTAATATTGTTTCAGTTTATTTAATTTCTCTGTTTTAATTTCTTGAAAGTGTTGTAAAGAAATAATTATTTACAAAAACAGGTGTGTCGCATTCTTTTCAAAAGTATGCCAAGAGTGCCCTAAAGCAAAAAAGGTTTGCAACCAATGGTTTTCATAAAGCAAACATTATCACGTTGACTATATGTCACATTCTCAGTACTGTTAGGTCAGTACCAATACAATCTACAAGAAGGAACAATAAAATAAAAATTTGCACTGTGAAACGCGTCGTAGCAATGTTTTACATTTTTTTGTCTTCATTAAATATCCCTCTGCATGCGTAGGGGATTTTAACTTTATTACGTTTCCTGAGTCTATCTCCTTGTGGGCTTAAAGGGACACTGTACCCAATTTTTTTCTTTTGTGATTCAGATAGAGCATGCAATTTGAAGCAACTTTCTAATGTACTCCTATTATCAAATTTTCTTCATTCTCTTGGTATATTTATTTGAAAAGCAAGAATTTAAGTTTAGATGCCGGCCCATTTTTGGTGAACAACCTGGGTTGTCCTTGCTGATTGGGCAGCACCAATAAACAATTACTGTCCATGGTTCTGAACCACAAATTTGCTGGCTCCTCAGCTTAGATGCCTTCTTTTTCAAATAAAGATATCAAGAGAACAAAAAAATTTATAATAGAAGTAAATTAGAAAGTTGGGTAAAGTGTCCCTTTAATATCCCTGACACTTCGCTACTGGAGCTGAATACCGGAGGGAGCTAGCTGGGGGGCTCATTTACACCCAGCCTGCGCTGTCAGCACTATATGTTAGTGCTCCACACTTGTGAGTATTCCTCCTCTGAGTAAGTGTAGATGTGTCTGGGAGTGAAATCATTTACATGATAAATAAACTGTTTCTTGTTTTTATATTTCAGTGTTTGGAGTCTCTTTTGTGAAGAAGTGTTGATCTTGGTGCACACCCGAGGACTATCAACGGTAGCTTATACGGGCACCTTTGTTCAGTTGGACTATCTAAGATTAAAAAAAGCCTCATTGGCTAGTTCTGAAAAAAAAAAAATCACTTAGTGCTGCTTGTAAGAAAATAAGTAAATAAAATGAGTTTATATTTTAATGTATGCAAGAAAGACAAAAATGCTGCTATAAAATTTTCCTCAATAGAAGGGTCCGTGTGACCCTTTTGCTTTAGTAAAACTAGCCCTTATGTTAAAATGTGCAGGAGCCCTTGATACATTGAGAATGGGGAATCAACTGACCATAGAAGTTTTCTGTGTTTTTTCTGAAACAAAACTGACAAATACTACTTTCTGAGTTCTTTAGTAGCCTGTTTGTCATATTTGCAAACTTGATTCATTGCTGACATGATGCATGCCACCGCTTGCTCTCGTAACCTGGCACAGTATATATATATATATATATATATATACACATTTCCTTGAAACAGTAATAGATTTCAGGAGAAGCATTTGTGCAAAAACGTGTCTGTTCAAAATTGAAATGTATTTGTTCACATTTTAATTTTGACTATTGTGTCCCTTTAAATCAGTTATGCATTGACATGTAAAGTACACTTCCCATAAACAGATGTTCCTTTTTTTAATTGAGTTTCTTGCTTCACCATAATGTTTATGAGAGCTGACAGCTGGCATTTAAATATTATGTTTACTGTGAACTTAGAGGCTAAGTGCATGTAAACACAGGGTAATATAAGTTTAGTCTTTACCACTATGAGTAAAAGTTTGTGGAAACTCATGGTAACAAAAAAAATATTGATAAAATAGAGTTCATTCTCGTATGCTAGACACAGAAATAGATCCTTACAATCTACCTTCAGTGTATTCATCAATGAGGACACTCACAAAAAATAGTTAAGTTTAAAATATAAATGTATTTTCTCTTGTTAAGTGTATCCAGTCCACGGATCATCCATTACTTATGGGATATTCTCCTTCCCAACAGGAAGTTGCAAGAGGATCACCCACAGCAGAGCTGCTATATAGCTCCTCCCCTAACTGTCACATCCAGTCATTCTCTTGCAAGCCTCAACCAAGATGGAGGTCGTAAGAGGATTGTGGTGTTTTATACTTAGTTTATTCTTCAATCAAAAGTTTGTTATTTTTAAATGGTGCCGGAGTGTACTGTTTATCTCAGGCAGTATTTAGAAGAAGAATCTGCCTGCGTTTTCTATGATCTTAGCAGAAGTAACTAAGATCCATGGCTGTTCTCACATATTCTGAGGAGTGAGGTAACTTCAGAGGGGGAATAGCGTGCAGGTTTTCCTGCAATAAGGTATGTGCAGTTAATATTTTTCTAGGGATGGAATTTGCTAGAAAATGCTGCTGATACCGAACTAATGTAAGTAAAGCCTTAAATGCAGTGATCGCTACTGGTATCAGGCTTATTAATAGAGATGCATACTCTTATAAAAATGTAATATAAAACGTTTGCTGGCATGTTTAATCGTTTTTATATGTATTTGGTGATAAAACTTATTGGGGCCTAGTTTTTTTTCCACATGGCTGGCTTGAATTTTGCCTAGTAACAGTTTCCTTAGGCTTTCCACTGTTGTAATATGAGTGGGAGGGGCCTTTTTTAGTGCTTTTCTGTGCAGATAAAAATACTGACAGAGACATTCAGTTTCCCTCTGCATGATCCAGGACATCTCCGGAGGGTTCAAAAGGCTTCAAAGTCGTTTTTGAGGGAGGTAAAAAGCCAAAGTAGAGCTGTGGCAGTTGTTGTGACTGTTTGAAAAAAAAAAAAACGTTTTTGTCTTTTATTATTCCATTTTGGGTATTAAGGGGTTAATCATCCATTTGCAAGTGGGTGCAATGCTCTGCTAACTTGTTACATACACTGTAAAAATTTTGTTAGTGTAACTGCCTTTTTTCACTGTTATTTCAAATTTTGACAAAATTTGTGTTTCTTAAAGGTGCAGTAACGTTTTTTATATTGCTTGTAAACTTGTTTAAAGTGTTTTCCAAGCTTGCTAGTCTCATTACTAGTCTGACACAGAGGAAACTACTTGTTCATTATGTTTGAAAGCCATGGTGGAGCCCCATAGGAGAATGTGTACTAAATGTATTGATTTCACCTTAAACAGTAAAGATCAGTCTTTAACTATAAAAGAAATATCACCAGAAGATTCTGACGAGGGGAAAGTTATGCCGACTAACTCTCCCCACGTGTCAGACCCTTCGCCTCCCGCTCAGGGGATGCACGCTAATATGGCGCCAATTACATCAGGGATGCCCATAGCGATTACCTTGTAGGACATGGCTGCAATCATGAATAATACCCTGTCAGAGGTATTATCCAGGTTGCCTGAATTAAGAGGCAAGCGCGATTGCTCTGGTGCTCTGGGGTTAGGAGAAATACAGAGCGCGCAGATGCTGTAAGGGCCATGTCTGATACTGCGTCACAATATGCAGATCATGAGGACGGAGAGCTTCAGTCTGTGGGTGACATCTCTGATTCGGGGAAACCTGATTCAGAGATTTCTAATTTTAAATTTAAGCTTGAGAACCTCCGTGTGTTGCTTGGGGAGGTATTAGCTGCTCTGAATGACTGTAACACAGTTGCAGTACCAGAGAAATTGTGTAGGCTGGATAAATACTATGCGGTACCGGTGTGTACTGATGTTTTTCCTATACCTAAAAGGCTTACAGAAATTATTAGCAAGGAGTGGGATAGACCGGGTGTGCCTTTTTCCCCACCTCCTATATTTAGAAAAATGTTTCCAATAGACGCCACTACACGGGACTTATGGCAGACGGTCCCTAAGGTGGAGGGAGCAGTTTCTACTTTAGCAAAGCGTACTACTATCCCGGTTGAGGACAGTTGTGCTTTTTCAGATCCAATGGATAAAAAATTGGAGGGTTACCTTAAGAAAATGTTTATTCAACAAGGTTTTATTTTACAGCCCCTTGCATGCATTGCGCCTGTCACGGCCGCGGCGGCATTCTGGTTTGAGGCCCTGGAAGAGGCCATCCATACAGCTCCATTGACTGAAATTATTGACAAGCTTAGAACACTTAAGCTAGCTAACTCATTTGTTTCTGATGCCACTGTTCATTTGACTAAACTAACGGCTAAGAATTCCGGATTCCCCATCCAAGCGCGTAGGGTGCTATGGCTTAAATCCTGGTCAGCTGACGTGACTTCGAAGTCTAAATTACTCAACATTCCTTTCAAGGGGCAGACCTTATTCGGGCCTGGTTTGAAGGAAATTATTGCTGACATTACTGGAGGTAAGGGTCACACCCTTCCTCAGGACAGGGCCAAAGCAAAGGCCAAACAGTCTAATTTTCGTGCCTTTCGAAATTTCAAGGCAGGTGCAGCATCAACTTCCTCTGCTTCAAAACAAGAGGGAACTTTCTCCTGTTAAGTGTAGTCAGTCCACGGGTCATCATTACTTATGGGATATTAACTCCTCCCCAACAGGAAGTGCAAGAGGATCACCCAAGCAGAGCTGCTATATAGCTCCTCCCCTCTACGTCACACCCAGTCATTCTCTTGCACCCAACTAATAGATAGGATGTGTGAGAGGACTGTGGTGATTATACTTAGTTTTTATATCTTCAATCAAAAGTTTGTTATTTTAAAACAGCACCGGAGTGTGTTGTTCCTTCTCAGGCAGAATTTGAAGAAGAATCTACCTGAGTTTTTATATGATCTTAGTCGGCGTAACTAAGATTCATCTTGCTGTTCTCGGCCATTCTGAGGAGTGAGGTAAACTTCAGATCAGGGGACAGCGGGCAGGTTCACCTGCAAAGGGGTATGTTGCAGTATATTATTTTCTGAGGAATGGAATTGACTGAGAAAATACTGCCAATACCGATATAATGTAAGTTCAGCCTTAAATGCAGTAGTAGCAACTGGTATCAGGCTGTTATGTATATATGTTTACACTTCAGTATTCTGGGGAATGGCACTTCACTGGGACAATACTGTATGCATATAACTTTTAGCCTAACTTGCAGTGGGAACGACTAGCAGCAGGCTTTTTAATGACATTTCATAGTATTAGATTTTAAACGTTTGCTGGCATGTTAAATCGTTTAATTATCTGAGGTACTGGGTGAAAAATTGTTTTGGGCACTGTTTTTCCACTTGGCTGTCGTTTATTTTAAATTTAAGACAGTTCACTGAACTTCCCTCACTGTTGTGTGTGAGGGGGAGGGGCCTATTTTGGCGCTTTTGCTACGCATCAGAAATTCAGTCACAAGTCTGTTTCTCTCCCTGCATGATCCGGATCGTCTCTACAGAGCTCAAGGGTCTTCAAAAATTATTTTGAGGGAGGTAATCACTCACAGCAGACCTGTGAGATTGTGCTTTGACTGTGATAAAAAACGTTTATATTTTATACATTTTTTTCTGCTATTAAGGGTTAGTTATCCATTGCTAATGGGGGCAATCCTTTGCTAAATTTATGCTTTTACCGGGAAAAATTTGTTTTTTATAATTTCTCCGGTTCATTGTTATTCAACTATCATAGTTTTTTTCTGTGCTTCTTAAAGGCACAGTACGTTTTACATATTGCTTGTAAATTGAGTTGAAAAGTATTTCCAAGCTTGCTAGTCTAATTGCTAGTTTGTTAAACATGTCTGACTCAGAGGAATATCTCTGTGCTATATGTGCTAAAGCCAAGGTGGAGCCCAATAGAAATTTATGTACTAATTGCATTGATGCAATTTAAATAAAAGTCAATCTGTACAAATTGAACATCATTCACCAAACAACGAGGGGGAAGTTATGCCGACTAACTTGCCTCACGTGTCAGTACCTGCATCTCCCACTCGGGAGGTGCGTGATATTGTAACGCCGAGTACTTCAGGGCGGCCATTACAAATCACCCTACAGGACATGGCTAATGTTATGACTGAAGTTTTGTCTAAATTACCAGAACTTAGAGGTAAGCGAGATCACTCTGGGGTGAGAACAGAGTGCGCTGATAATAATAGGGCCATGTCAGATACTGCGTCACAATTTGCAGAACATGAGGACGGAGAGCTTCAATCTGCAGGTGACGGATCTGATCCAAATAGAGTGGATTCAGACATTTCAAATTTTAAGTTTAAACTAGAAAACCTCCGTGTACTGCTAGGGGAGGTATTAGCGGCTCTGAATGATTGTAACACCGTTGCAATCCCAGAGAAATTATGTAGGCTGGATAGATACTATGCGGTACCGGCGAGTACTGACGTATTTCCTATACCTAAGAGGCTTACAGAGATAATTACTAAGGAGTGGGATAGGCCCGGTGTACCCTTTTCCCCCCCTCCTGTATTTAGAAAAATGTTTCCAATAGACGCCACCACACGGGACTTATGGCAGACGGTCCCTAAGGTGGAGGGAGCGGTTTCTACTCTGGCTAAGCGTACCACTATCCCGGTGGAGGATAGCTGTGCCTTTTCAGATCCAATGGATAAAAAATTAGAGGGTTACCTTAAGAAAATGTTTGTTCAACAAGGTTTTATATTGCAACCCCTTGCATGTATTGCGTCTGTCACGGCCGCGGCCGCATTTTGGTCCGAGTCTCTGGAAGAGACTCTTGACTCAATAACTATAGATGAGATTTCAAATAAGCTTAAAACCCTTAAGCTAGCTAATTCATTTATTTCAGATGCCGTAGTACATTTAACTAAACTTACGGCTAAGAATTCCGGATTCGCCATTCAGGCACGTAGAGCACTGTGGCTAAAATCCTGGTCAGCTGATGTTACTTCTAAATCTAAATTACTTAACATACCTTTCAAGGGGCAGACCTTATTCGGGCCCGGTTTGAAAGAAATTATCGCTGACATTACAGGAGGTAAAGGCCATGCCCTGCCTCAAGACAGAGCCAAACCTAGGGCTAGACAGTCTAATTTTCGTGCCTTTCGTAACTTCAAGGCAGGAGCAGCATCAACTTCCTCTGCACCAAAACAGGAAGGAGCTGTTGCTCGCTACAGACAAGGCTGGAAACCTAACCAGTCCTAGAACAAGGGCAAGCAGGCCAGAAAACCTGCTGCTGCCCCTAAGACAGCATGAATTGAGGGCCCCCGATCCGGGAACGGATCTAGTGGGGGGCAGACTTTCTCTCTTCGCCCAGGCTTGGGCAAGAGATGTCCAGGATCCCTGGGCGTTAGAGATCATATCTCAGGGATATCTTCTGGACTTCAAAACCTCTCCCCCGAAAGGGAGATTTCATCTTTCAAGGTTGTCAACAAACCAAATAAAGAAAGAGGCGTTTCTACGCTGTGTACAAGATCTTTTACTAATGGGAGTGATCCATCCGGTTCCGCAGTCGGAGCACGGACTGGGGTTTTACTCAAATCTGTTTGTGGTTCCCAAGAAAGAAGGAACCTTCAGACCAATCTTGGA
This sequence comes from Bombina bombina, assembly GCF_027579735.1. NCBI lineage: Eukaryota > Metazoa > Chordata > Amphibia > Anura > Bombinatoridae > Bombina > Bombina bombina. The sequence continues at coordinate 52,112,846 of NC_069499.1, read as the reverse complement.
TTTAAAGATCCTAAACAAATTCCTAAGAGTTCCATCGTTCAAAATGGAAACTATTCGGACAATCTTACCCATGATCCAAAAGGGTCAGTACATGACCACAGTGGATTTAAAGGATGCCTACCTTCACATACCGATTCACAAAGATCATTACCGGTATCTAAGGTTTGCCTTCCTAGACAGGCATTACCAGTTTGTAGCTCTTCCATTCGGATTGGCTACGGCTCCAAGAATCTTCACAAAGGTTCTGGGCTCTCTTCTGGCGGTGCTAAGACCGCGAGGAATTTCGGTGGCTCCGTACCTAGACGACATTCTGATTCAAGCGTCAAGCTTTCAAACTGCCAAGTCTCATACAGAGTTAGTACTGGCATTTCTAAGGTCACATGGGTGGAAGGTGAACGAAGAGAAGAGTTCTCTCTTTCCACTCACAAGAGTTCCCTTCTTGGGGACTCTTATAGATTCTGTAGAAATGAAGATTTACCTGACAGAAGACAGGTTAACAAAGCTTCAAAATGCTTGCCGTGTCCTTCATTCCATTCAACACCCGTCAGTGGCTCAATGCATGGAGGTAATCGGCTTAATGGTAGCGGCAATGGACATAGTACCCTTTGCACGCCTGCATCTCAGACCGTTGCAATTGTGCATGCTAAGTCAGTGGAATGGGGATTACTCCGATTTGTCCCCTACTCTGAACCTGGATCAAGAGACCAGAAATTCTCTTCTATGGTGGCTTTCTCGGCCACATCTGTCCAGGGGGATGCCCTTCAGCAGGCCAGACTGGACAATTGTAACAACAGACGCCAGCCTACTAGGTTGGGGCGCTGTCTGGAATTCCCTGAAGGCTCAGGGATCATGGACTCAGGAGGAGAGTCTCCTTCCAATAAACATTCTGGAATTGAGAGCAGTTCTCAATGCCCTTCTGGCTTGGCCTCAGTTAACAACTCGGAGGTTCATCAGGTTTCAGTCGGACAACATCACGAGTGTAGCTTACATCAACCATCAAGGAGGGACAAGAAGCTCCCTAGCGATGATGGAAGTATCAAAGATAATTCGCTGGGCAGAGTCTCACTCTTGCCACCTGTCAGCGATCCACATTCTGGGAGTGGAGAACTGGGAGGCGGATTTCCTAAGTCGTCAGACTTTTCATCCGGGGGAGTGGGAACTTCATCCGGAGGTCTTTGCCCAAATACTTCGACGTTGGGGCAAACCAGAGATAGATCTCATGGCGTCTCGCCAGAACGCCAAGCTTCCTTGTTACGGGTCCAGGGACCCGGGAGCGGCCCTGGTAGATGCTTTGACAGCACCTTGGACCTTCGGGATGGCTTATGTGTTTCCACCCTTCCCGATGCTTCCTCGATTGATTGCCAGGATCAAACAGGAGAGAGCATCAGTGATTCTAATAGCGCCTGCGTGGCCACGCAGGACCTGGTATGCAGATCTAGTGGGCATGTCATCCTGTCCACCTTGGTCTCTGCCGCTGAGACAGGACCTTCTGATTCAGGGTCCTTTCAAACATCAAAATCTAATTTCTCTGAAGCTGACTGCTTGGAAATTGAACGCTTGATTTTATCAAAGCGTGGATTTTCGGAGTCAGTAATTGATACCTTAATACAGGCTAGGAAACCTGTTACCAGAAAGATTTACCATAAAATATGGCGTAAATACTTACATTGGTGCGAATCCAAGAGTTACTCATGGAGTAAGGTTAGGATTCCTAGGATATTGTCTTTTCTACAAGAAGGTTTAGGAAAGGGTTTATCTGCTAGTTCCTTAAAGGGACAGATCTCAGCTCTGTCCATTCTTTTACACAAACGTCTGGCGGAAGTTCCAGACGTTCAGGCTTTTTGTCAGGCTTTGGCCAGGATTAAGCCTGTGTTTAAAACTGTTGCTCCACCATGGAGCTTAAATTTAGTTCTTAACGTTTTACAGGGTGTTCCGTTTGAACCCCTTCATTCCATTGATATCAAATTGTTATCTTGGAAAGTTCTGTTTTTAATGGCTATTTCCTCGGCTCGGAGAGTCTCTGAGTTATCGGCCTTACATTGTGATTCTCCTTATCTGATTTTTCATTCAGACAAGGTTGTTCTGCGTACTAAGCCTGGGTTTTTACCTAAGGTAGTCTCTAATAGGAATATCAATCAAGAGATTGTTGTTCCATCATTGTGTCCTAACCCTTCTTCAAAGAAGGAACGACTTCTACACAATCTGGATGTAGTCCGTGCCCTAAAATTTTATTTACAGGCAACTAAAGATTTTCGACAAACTTCTTCCCTGTTTGTCATTTATTCTGGACAGAGGAGAGGTCAAAAAGCTTCTGCTACCTCTCTCTCTTTCTGGCTTCGTAGTATAATACGTTTAGCCTATGAGACTGCTGGACAGCAGCCTCCTGAAAGAATTACAGCTCATTCTACTAGAGCTGTGGCTTCCACTTGGGCCTTTAAGAATGAGGCCTCTGTTGAACAGATTTGCAAGGCTGCAACTTGGTCTTCTCTTCATACCTTTTACAAATTTGATACTTTTGCTTCTTCGGAGGCTGTTTTTGGGAGAAAGGTTCTTCAGGCAGTGGTTCCTTCCGTATAAAGATCCTGCCTGTCCCTCCCGTCATCCGTGTACTTAGCTTTGGTATTGGTATCCCATAAGTAATGATGACCCGTGGACTGACTACACTTAACAGGAGAAAACATAATTTATGCTTACCTGATAAATTCCTTTCTCCTGTAGTGTAGTCAGTCCACGGCCCGCCCTGTTTTTTATGGCAGGTCTAAATTTTTAAATTATACTCCAGTCACCACTGCACCCTATAGTTTCTCCTTTCTCGTTTGGTTCTCGGTCGAATGACTGGGTGTGACGTAGAGGGGAGGAGCTATATAGCAGCTCTGCTTGGGTGATCCTCTTGCACTTCCTGTTGGGGAGGAGTTAATATCCCATAAGTAATGATGACCCGTGGACTGACTACACTACAGGAGAAAGGAATTTATCAGGTAAGCATAAATTATGTTTTTGCTCAATCTAAGCAGGCCTGGAAACCTAACCAGTCCTGGAACAAAGGCAAGCAGGCCAGAAAGCCTGCTGCTGCCTCTAAGACAGCATGAAGGAACGGCCCCCTATCTGGCAACGGATCTCTTAAGGGGCAGACTTTCTCTCTTCGCCCAGGCGTGGGCAAGAGATGTTTGGGATCCCTGGGCGTTGGAGATCATATCTCAGGGATATCTTCTGGACTTCAAAGCTTCCCCTCCACAAGGGAGATTTCATCTTTCAAGGCTATCTGCAAATCAGATAAACAAAGAGGCATTCCTACGCTGTGTGCAAGACCTCCTAGTTATGGGAGTGATCCATCCAGTTCCGCGGACTGAACAAGGACAGGGTTTTTATTCTAATCTGTTTGTGGTTCCCAAAAAAGAGGGAACTTTCAGACCAATTTTGGATCTAAAGATCTTAAACAAATTCCTCAGAGTTCCATCTTTCAAAATGGAAACTATTTGGACCATCCTACCCATGATCCAAGAAGGTCAGTACATGACCACAGTGGACTTAAAGGATGCCTACCTTCACATACCGATTCACAAAGATCATCATCGGTTTCTAAGGTTTGCCTTTCTAGACAGGCATTACCAATTTGTAGCTCTTCCCTTCGGATTGGCTACAGCCCCGAGAATCTTTACAAAGGTTCTGGGCTCACTTCTGGCGGTTCTAAGACCGCAAGGCATAGCGGTGGCTCCGTATCTAGACGACATTCTGATACAGGCGTCAAGCTTTCAAGTTGCCAAGTCTCATACAGAGATAGTTCTGGCATTTCTGAGGTCGCACGGGTGGAAAGTGAACGAGGAAAAGAGTTCTCTATCCCCACTCACAAGAGTCTCCTTCTTAGGGACTCTTATAGATTCTGTAGAAATGAAAATTTACCTGACGGAGTCCAGGTTATCAAAACTTCTAAATGCTTGCCGTGTTCTTCACTCCATTCCGCGCCCTTCGGTAGCTCAGTGTATTGAGGTAATCGGCTTAATGGTAGCGACAATGGACATAGTGCCATTTGCGCGCCTTCATCTCAGACCGCTGCAATTATGCATGCTGAGTCAGTGGAATTTGGATTACGCAGATTTGTCCCCTCTGCTAAATCTGGATCAAGAGACCAGAGATTCTCTTCTCTGGTGGTTGTCTTGGGTACACCTGTCCAAGGGTATGACCTTTCGCAGGCCAGATTGGACAATTGTAACAACAGATGCCAGCCTTCTAGGTTGGGGTGCAGTCTGGAATTCCCTGAAGGCACAGGGATCGTGGACTCAGGAGGAGAAACTCCTTCCAATAAATATTCTGGAGTTAAGAGCGATATTCAATGCTCTTCTGGCTTGGCCTCAGTTAGCAACACTGAGGTTCATCAGATTTCAGTCGGACAACATCACTACTGTGGCTTACATCAACCATCAAGGGGGAACCAGGAGTTCCCTAGCGATGTTAGAAGTCTCAAAAATAATTCGCTGGGCAGAGTACCACTCTTGCCACCTGTCAGCAATCCATATCCTAGGCGTGGAGAACTGGGAGGCGGATTTTCTAAGTCGTCGGACTTTCCATCCGGGGGAATGGGAACTCCATCCGGAGGTGTTTGCTCAGTTGATTCATCGTTGGGGCAAACCAGAGTTGGATCTCATGGCGTCTCGCCAGAACGCCAAGCTTCTTGTTACGGATCCAGGTCCAGGGACCCAGAAGCGACGCTGATAGATGCTCTAGCAGCGCCTTGGTTCTTCAACCTGGCTTATGTGTTTCCACTGCTCCCTCGGCTGATTGCCAAAATCAAATAGGAGAGAGCATCGGTGATTCTGATAGCACCTGCGTGGCCACGCAGGACTTGGTATGCAGACAGACCTAGTGGACATGTCATCCTTTCCACCATGGACTCTGCCTCTAAGGCAGGACCTTCTGATACAAGGTCCTTTCAATCATCCAAATCTAATTTCTCTGAGACTGACTGCATGGAGATTGAACGCTTGATTCTATCAAAGCGTGGCTTCTCCGAGTCAGTCATTGATACTTTAATACAGGCACGAAAGCCTGTTACCAGGAAAATCTACCACAAGATATGGAGTAAATATCTTTATTGGTGTGAATCCAAGAATTACTCATGGAGTAAGGTTAGGATTCCTAGAATATTGTCTTTTCTCCAAGAGGGCTTGGACAAAGGATTATCAGCTAGTTCCTTAAAGGGACAGATTTCTGCTCTGTCTATTCTTTTGCACAAGCGTCTGGCAGAGGTTCCAGACGTCCAGGCATTTTGCCAGGCTTTGGTTAGAATTAAGCCTGTGTTTAAACCTGTTGCTCCCCCGTGGAGCTTAAACTTGGTTCTTAAAGTTCTTCAAGGAGTTCAGTTTGAACCCCTTCATTCCATTGATATTAAACTTTTATCTTAGAAAGTTCTGTTTTTGATGGCTATTTCCTCAGCTCGGAGAGTCTCTGAGCTATCTGCCTTATAATGTGATTCTCCTTATCTGATTTTTCATGCAGATAAGGTAGTCCTGCGTACCAAACCTGAGTTTTTACCTAAGGTGGTTTCTAACAAGAATATCAATCAAGAGATTGTTGTTCCATCATTGTGTCCTAATCCTTCTTCAAAGAAGGAACGTCTTTTACATAATCTGGACGTAGTCCGTGCCTTGAAGTTTTACTTACAAGCTACTAAAGATTTTCGTCAAACATCTACCCTGTTTGTCGTTTACTCTGGATAGAGGAGAGGTCAAAAAGCTTCGGCAACCTCTCTTTCCTTTTGGATTCGGAGCATAATACGCCTAGCCTATGAGACTGCTGGACAGCAGCCCCCTGAAAGGATTACAGCTCATTCCACTAGAGCTGTGGCTTCCACCTGGGCCTTTAAAAATGAGGCCTCTGTTGAACAGATTTGCAAGGCCGCGACTTGGTCTTTGCTTCACACTTTTTCCAAATTTTCCAAATTTGATACTTTTGCTTCTTCGGAGGCTGTTTTTGGGAGAAAGGTTTTTCAGGCAGTGGTTCCTTCCACTTAATCCTGCCTTGTCCCTCCCATCATCCGTGTACTTTAGCTTTGGTATTGGTATCCCATAAGTAATGGATGATCCGTGGACTGGTTACACTTAACAAGAGAAAACATAATTTATGCTTACCTGATAAATTTATTTCTCTTGTAGTGTATCCAGTCCACGGCCCGCCCTGTCCTTTTAAGGCACCCTATGGTTTCTCCTTTCTCTGTTTGTTTTCGGTCGAATGACTGGATGTGACAGTTAGGGGAGGAGCTATATAGCAGCTCTGCTGTGGGTGATCCTCTTGCAACTTCCTGTTGGGAATTAGAATATCCCATAAGTAATGGATGATCCGTGGACTGGATACACTACAAGAGAAATAAATTTATCAGGTAAGCATAAATTATGTTTTTTTTGCTTTCTCACTTAATGGGACATAATACCCATATGGTAAATCACCTGAACATCTCTATGTAACATAGGAAGATATTTTAACAAAAAAATGTTCCATCTTACCAGAGTATGTGCTTAGAGATACTCTTTTTATTGCCATCTATATAGTGAGAGAGAGAAAAAATCAGCCAACTAGCTTTATCAGTGTTGAGCTCCAATCACAGGGTGATTTACTGAGATCTAATGGGATTTTACTGAAATCTTACAAGAATTTATAGTAAACTGAGGAGGGAAATAAAGTGACTCTGACTGCACATGCCAGGTGTACGCTCCTTTGCAAGTACTGGGAAACGCATCCTAATTGGCTGCTTAAAATCCCTTTACAATGGAATGTGACTATTGAGTACATTTTGAGGTAAAACATCTTTCTTTTTACATAGGATGTTCATGTGGTATTTTCTAGTCAACTTTTTACAGATATGCTGCATCACTTTCAATGGATTCAATATTTGGGTATCATCTCTCTTTAATGAACAAGATTTAATAAAACATGTCCATGAAATATAAAATCTTGGGGGGAAAAAATACTTGTCAAAACATAACAATTTGAACATTATGGAATGCAAAGTGATTTATACCCACTCATCATCACAACCGCAAGTTAAGCTCTCATCTAATCAGTGGAGCTGTATCTGTCTTCGTTCTCAGTACATAGAACATGTTCCACTGGCATTCCAAAACAACCTTGTAAACTTTACCGAACAGAGAAACTAAAAAGAAAAGGTTCATATGTCAAGAAAACTTGAAAATGGTTACAGAGAAATAAAAGACAAATTGAAAAACTAGACAACCTCGTAAGCTTGGAAATAGTGAGGAATGAGCACAGGGGAATTCTGCATGCTGGGCTGAGATGTAGTTAGAAAAACCCTGACCACGCCCCCCACAAGCACATCTGGAACGCCCACAGCCAGTCACTGGGGACAAGTTTCATATCCAGCCATAACAAAACAGACTTACAAATATTTTTATAATCTGTTTTGCACGCTGTTTGCAGTTGTAATTATTATTTTTGCATGTTACTAACCGTTCATTTTTTTATGTGATGTTTACGGTAGGAACGCCCACTAATGAATCTGGGAAAAGTAAAGTTCGATGAATTTCATTCACAATCTTGCCTTTTCAAGGAGGTCCCTCAGCAACCTTGTAAACACTCTATTGGGCATATTTATCAAGCTCCGTATGGAAGTTATAAAGCAGTGGTCTAAAAACCGCTGCTGCATAACTTGTTAGCCTGCTCTGAGGTGGCGGACAGAAATCAACCCAATCGAATACAATCAAGTTGATTGACACCCCCTGCTAGAGGCCGATTGGCCGCGAATCTGCAGGGGGCGGCATTGCACCAGCAGTTCACAAGAACTTCCACAAACCTTGGGATTCAGAATCCCTGAAAGAAAAATGCTACGGTAGCACTCTATGCCCAGACTTTATTGGTAGAGGCTGGTAATTTAAAATTTAACTTTTATTTAATTCATTAAAAAAATGGGTAAACACAAAACATTTAAAATTTGTCTCTATTGTGAGTAGCTTGAAAGAAATGTGAGATCTGTTATAATCAATTTGGCCCGATACCTGTTAATGTAATGTCAGGTCTCACTATGTCATTAATACCATTAGTTAAAGTTGAATTGTATCGAGGTTAAAACGTGGTTATATTACACTGTTATCAATTTGTTATCAATCACACTATGATCGTAGAAAATAAATTCTGGTTGTCCCAGTGAGAACACCCTATAGGTACTGGATTGGATTTACATTTGTTTGGTGTACGCTAATTGGGACTAACATACATACATTTTTACCATCCTGTATTATTTGGTTGGAGCTGACGGGCACGATTTTTTTACCAACATATATCAACCTGTGACTCCAAATAACTGAAAAATTATTTGAGTGGGACAGTTAGATTCTGTCAGGATGTAGTAATAATTCTGTGATAGATAGACTGTGAATCCGTTTTCTGGTCTGGGTATGACTATATACCCTGTTCATAAATAAAGCTCATAACAATCTCTGTATCATCATTGTTTGTCATTGTGTGTATATATATATTTTGCTTTGTTAGTTCAGTGTGCTACTGTACTTATGATTTTATTATTGTGATTTTACACACTGATTATATATTCCTCTGGTTTGAACATTTGGTACATATAGGTTATATTACTTCAGTGAATGTACATGTATATTATCAACTTCAACGATTGTAGCACTTTGATCAATGATTGCTATAACTTTGTACTTAGTAACAGTATGTTTTGTTAGTACACACTGTTCTACTTTTATTGTCTCAATATGTATGGACTTGTATAGAGTAGTATGTTCTGTTAGTGCACACATATATTGCTTTATTGACTCAAAGTACCACTTTTTCTTGTATTGTACCAAAATATTGTGGTTTCATACCCTGATTATATTCTCCTCGAATTTCAATATTGAGTACACTTTAGTTGTCCTGCTTTAATAAATGTACATATGTGTTATCTACTTCTTTGATTATGGCACCTTATTCAGTGGCTGCTGTAACTTTGTGATTCATACCTATATATAATATAATAGTTTATTCTGTTAGTGCACGCTGTCTCACTTATAATGCTCAATTCCGGCTGGAAAATATTTCTACAGAAAATTCTGCAGATAAAGTTTGTGATTCATTTCTATATTCTAGGACACTGTTGCGCACTATCTTGGCATTTAATTTACTCTGGGCGGTTGTTGCCCAATATTTCTGAATCGCTAGTCTGTGTTGTATGGTGTAGCCACTATCTAACTCTCTCCGGGGCTGCCGTCAATCATGCGTCTCATATGTACTTGTGACCAGTACTGCTACATTATCATCCATTCACTTCATACACACTATTCAGTATCTTTCGTTTTTTTAAGTACGGATTAGTCTACAATCAACTGTGTCTATTCTAATACCGGATTTTAGTAACACAAGATATATATCTATCCCGGTGTATAATTTGGTAGTTAGCTATTTGTTAAATACTTTGAGCTGTATTGGCTCCGTTACGTGCTGACACTACTCTATTACTTGAATACACAGTCACTCGTGTCCCTTGAAATGTTGGGTTAGGCTAATAAGCGTGTAATTCTAAAGTGGATTCAGTCATTGGCCCCAGTACATATGAACAGTACTACGTGCTCTCATTGAGATTATCGTTGGTTTTATCAACAAATTATAGCTTTGTACTGTGCCCCTGTATCCACAAATTATTCACCGCTCTGGTGCGGTTTGAACGCTCTCCTCCTCTTATACGGCTAAGCCGTCTACTATTTTTCTGGTTATACTAATGGTATTGGAAAGCTACGATAGATTTGATTAAAAATTGTAACATTTGCAGGACCCCATTATCCCACACAACCCCCCTGACGCGTTTCGCCTGTTTTAGGCTTTATCAAAGGCGGCGGGCCGCCGTGGTTAAGACTATTTATGCGTACTAAAGCGGATGTCCCGCCTCTACTGTTTGTTGATTGATTTGGACGGCCATGATTGATTTCCTGGTCGCCAGTTGGGATCCATTAGCTTCGTGGGTGTGTTTGATTTCTTAAGGAGGACATTCCCTATTTTCATCCTTATTGTTAAGGTGGATATTCCCATTATATTGCATAAAGTTTATTTTTCTTTCTCTTTTGGGCTTTGCATTTTGTGTGAGCTGCATTTGTTAAGCTTGCAAATAACGACAAGTGTGCTCATCTTGTGAGCTCCCTGACTGTAGAGAGTTCTTCTGATCTCATTATATCATGTAACAATTTGATGGTGTATTCATATACTAAAATATCATCTCATAATGTACATTACCACATATGTGTGTTTGTGTATTGATTTGTCGACATTAATTAAGTTCACAAAAACTTAGTGAATCCTCCTGGAAGACCAATACTGTCTGGTATAGGCTGCCTCACAGAGAAAGCAAGTCAGTATGTCGATTATAGATTACGATCATTTGTGCAGGAGTTACCTTCATATGTACAAGACACTATGGAGGTCCTGCAAAAATTAGACAGTATATATATTGACAAAGATACGTGGCTTGTAACTACGGACGTTGAGGCACTATACACTTCAATTGATCATGACAAAGGAATACAGGCAGTAAGATACTTCCTAGACCAGAAATATGAAGAGAATGAAAATCACAATCAATTTATCATCAACCTGTTGCAATTTGTCTTGCAATATAATTTCTTCACCTTCAACAACAATTTTTATTTACAAACTCGGGGAACAGCAATGGGGACAGCATGTGCCCCCACATATGCCAATTTATTTATGGGATGGTGGGAGGCTGAATATGTATTTACAGAGAACAACTCCAAATATACAGACAATATACCCCTTTGGCTCAGATTTATAGATGACATCCTGTTCGTATGGGAAGGACCATACGACAGCTTGAAAGAATTTTTGAAGATACTGAATTCAAATGATCTAAACATCAAATTAACATCGGAAGCCAGCCAAGAAGAAATTGCTTTCCTTGATCTAAAAATCAAAAAAGAAGAAGATGGGAGAATTACAACTGACCTGTACAGGAAAAAAACGGCGACCAATAGTCTACTGCACAAATCCAGTGCTCATGCACCAGGAACAATACGAGGATTACCAACTGGTGAATTCTTAAGAACAAGAAGGAATTGCACAGATTTGAGCACATTCAAAATCCGAGCAAAAGAACTGGAAGATAGACTAATAAAAAGAGGGTATAGCAAGACAAGTATAAAAAAGGCCAGAAACAAGGCAATGAAAATCAACAGAAGAGAACTACTGACAAAAAAGAGAAAAAAACAGGATAATAAAACAAGATTGATTTTAACATACTCTTCTCAAATGAATCAAATCCAAAATGTCATTAATAAGCATTGGCATATTTTAATTTCTGATCCAGCACTAAAATTTCAGCTTGGGGAGAAACCTGAAATAGGATACAGACGATCAAAAAATATGAAAGATCTACTAACAAAAAAAAAAACCATGACCTCACTTACTCCAGGTTGTTTTAAGTGTGGAACGTGTTCTACATGCCAATACATCAAAAAAACTAATACAATTATGGACAGATTTGGATTCACTCATCATATTAACAAGTACATCAGTTGCAACACACAAGGGGTGATTTACGTGTTACAGTGCACGTGTCAGCTTTACTACGTGGGTATGACCACACGTATGATGAGAATCAGGCTGATGGAGCACTTAAGGAATATAAAAAATGCTAGAAAAGACGTGGAAGAGGGCAAAGCCATAACAAGTGTGGCCTCCCATTTTTTGTATAAACACAATTCCAATGCCAAAGACCTGTTATGTTGGGGAATAGAGCAAGTTAAATTAGGTATCAGAGGGGGGGATTTGGAGAGATCACTCCAAAGAGCATAGAGCAAATGGATATATTTACTAAACTCAGTGCACCCCAATGGCATTAATGAAAATAACAATTACTATGTATTTCTGTAAATATGAAAATGATAAGAAGAGCTGTAATAAGAGGGAGAAGGATAATTAGAATAGAGAGGTTACAGGGAGATTTGGAGCCTAGAGAGGAACCAATTCAAAATAAAACACTTAATACTCAGTATGAGCATTTACCACATCACCAGCACAACAATTCCACTCAACAATAGTTCACAAATCAAGCACCCAATGCACAACAATATGTCATAGGACATGGAATAGATGACGATACGTCACAAGACACCACATAATTAGAATAGCAGAGGAGCTATATCATCACTTGAAAATCACTTAGACAGAGCACATCACAATATCACTGGCCAAATATCTAGGGACATAATTAGGGCAATAAGATAGATTCACACAACACTATATAGTGAATTCATCTAAAGAAATATGCATAAATCATATAAAATAGAATAATAAGATTTTGAATACGAGAATAATATTACAAATGCACCAAAAACAGGTGCACATCAAAAATAATAGGAAAATTCAATCCCAAATATGAAAGTGAGACCAAAAATACACAACAAACAGAAAATATGTGTAAAATTAATGAATAGTGTCGAATTTATTTACATAATAGCTACAGCACCCTAGATGCCATTTCACAGGATTCATCTTTCACAATCAATGTCACTACTAAAACATTATTTAAATATTTCACATACTTCAAATATAATATTTTTTCACCGTTTTCAGTTTTTGTATGTTTCACGTTTATTTCTCATTTTTATTTACTTTTCATTTTAATTATTCATTCACAGGTATATTAATGTTCACAAATTCACAAGACATTTAATTAATGTCGACAAATCAATACACAAACACACATATGTGGTAATGTACATTATGAGATGATATTTTAGTATATGAATACACCATCAAATTGTTACATGATATAATGAGATCAGAAGAACTCTCTACAGTCAGGGAGCTCACAAGATGAGCACACTTGTCGTTATTTGCAAGCTTAACAAATGCAGCTCACACAAAATGCAAAGCCCAAAAGAGAAAGAAAAATAAACTTTATGCAATATAATGGGAATATCCACCTTAACAATAAGGATGAAAATAGGGAATGTCCTCCTTAAGAAATCAAACACACCCACGAAGCTAATGGATCCCAACTGGCGACCAGGAAATCAATCATGGCCGTCCAAATCAATCAACAAACAGTAGAGGCGGGACATCCACTTTAGTACGCATAAATAGTCTTAACCACGGCGGCCCGCCGCCTTTGATAAAGCCTAAAACAGGCGAAACGCGTCAGGGGGGTTGTGTGGGATAATGGGGTCCTGCAAATGTTACAATTTTTAATCAAATCTATCGTAGCTTTCCAATACCATTAGTATAACCCGAAAAATAGTAGACGGCTTAGCCGTATAAGAGGAGGAGAGCGTTCAAACCGCACCAGAGCGGTGAATAATTTGTGGATACAGGGGCACAGTACAAAGCTATAATTTGTTGATAAAACCAACGATAATCTCAATGAGAGCACGTAGTACTGTTCATATGTACCGGGGCCAATGACTGAATCCACTTTAGAATTACACGCTTATTAGCCTAACCCAACATTTCAAGGGACACGAGTGACTGTGTATTCAAGTAATAGAGTAGTGTCAGCACGTAACGGAGCCAATACAGCTCAAAGTATTTAACAAATAGCTAACTACCAAATTATACACCGGGATAGATATATATCTTGTGTTACTAAAATCCGGTATTAGAATAGACACAGTTGATTGTAGACTAATCCGTACTTAAAAAACCGAAAGATACTGAATAGTGTGTATGAAGTGAATGGATGATAATGTAGCAGTACTGGTCACAAGTACATATGAGACGCATGATTGACGGCAGCCCCGGAGAGAGTTAGATAGTGGCTACACCATACAACACAGACTAGCGATTCAGAAATATTGGGCAACAACCGCCCAGAGTAAATTAAATGCCAAGATAGTGCGCAACAGTGTCCTAGAATATAGAAATGAATCACAAACTTTATCTGCAGAATTTTCTGTAGAAATATTTTCCAGCCGGAATTGAGCATTATAAGTGAGACAGCGTGCACTAACAGAATAAACTATTATATTATATATAGGTATGAATCACAAAGTTACAGCAGCCACTGAATAAGGTGCCATAATCAAAGAAGTAGATAACACATATGTACATTTATTAAAGCAGGACAACTAAAGTGTACTCAATATTGAAATTCGAGGAGTATATAATCAGGGTATGAAACCACAATATTTTGGTACAATACAAGAAAAAGTGGTATTTTGAGTCAATAAAGCAATATATGTGTGCACTAACAGAACATACTACTCTATACAAGTCCATACATATTGAGACAATAAAAGTAGAACAGTGTGTACTAACAAAACATACTGTTACTAAGTACAAAGTTATAGCAATCATTGATCAAAGTTCTACAATCGTTGAAGTTGATAATATACATGTACATTCACTGAAGTAATATAACCTATATGTACCAAATGTTCAAACCAGAGGAATATATAATCAGTGTGTAAAATCACAATAATAAAATCATAAGTACAGTAGCACACTGAACTAACAAAGCAAAATATATATATACACACAATGACTAACAATGATGATACAGAGATTGTTATGAGCTTTATTTATGAACAGGGTATATAGTCATACCCAGACCAGAAAACGGATTCACAGTCTATCTATCACAGAATTATTACTACATCCTGACAGAATCTAACTGTCCCACTCAAATAATTTTTCAGTTATTTGGAGTCACAGGTTGATATATGTTGGGAAAAAAATCGTGCCCGTCAGCTCCAACCAAATAATACAGGATGGTAAAAATGTATGTATGTTAGTCCCAATAAGCGTACACCAAACAAATGTAAATCCAATCCAGTACCTATAGGGTGTTCTCACTGGGACAACTAGAATTTATTTTCTACGATCATAGTGTGATTGATAACAAATTGATAACAGTGTAATATAACCACGTTTTAACCTCGATACAATTCAACTTTAACTAATGGTATTAATGACATAGTGAGACCTGACATTACATTAACAGGTATCGGGCCAGATTGATTATAACAGATCTCACATATTTTTCAAGCTACTCACGATAGAGACAAATTTTAAATGTTTTGTGTTTACCCATTTTTTTAATGAAGTAAATAAAAGTTAAATTTTAAATTACCAGCCTCTACCAATAAAGTCTGGGCATAGAGTGCTACCCTAGCATTTTTCTTTCAGGGATTCTGAATCCCAAGGTTTGTGGATGTTTAAGTAACTAATGCTAGCACCACTTTTCACGATACAAATGTGTAAGGATACTGACTCAATAAGTGTCTAAAAAAACTCAAGATAAGTGAAAAGTTTGCCTTAATAGTGCCCTTGTTATTTTGTGTGGGGAATATAAAAGTTCACAAGAACTGCTGATGCAATGATAAATGCCGACAGCGTATGCTGTGGCATTTATCGATGTGCAGCGGACATGATACGCTACATCGTATCATGTCCGCTCGCACATTGTTGAATATGCCCCTATGAATCTAAGCTGATGATGTTATCTGAAAAACAAAAACATAGATATTATCTAAACATACATATCTAAAAACATGGGGGCATATTTATCAAAATGCGAGCGAACATGATACGATGTAGCGTATCATGTCTGCTGCACATCGATAAATCAACCCGATCATATTTGATCGGGTTGATTTCTGTCTGCCGCCTCAGAGCGGGTGGTCAAGTTATGAAGCAGCGGCAATGCAAAGCAGCAATAAAGCATTGCACTGCAAACTAGCTTTTTAAGGTGGTGAGGGTCCATGTTCCATTGCTCCTGGGATTCAACTCTTGGCAAAGATTCCCAAAACTCCAAGAGCACCTAATTCTCACCTCTCTGGTATGCTAGTCTTATGTTTGTCTCCCAGGAGGAAGGAGAAGAATTGAGGTGCTCCAGGTTCTTTGTTGAGAGGGGCCTCAGACCAATTTGAGGCCCATTTTTCCCACCAAAGAGTTGCTGCTGAAAGACAGATGGGAGATTGGACTATGGGACAGTGATAGAATCACTCCCGGGGATGGAGTTAGTCACAAGTCTGCCACAGGTGTCACTGCGACCAATCCCTTAGTCTCGTCCTGTTGGGTCATCAATATACTCCACACAGAGATCCTCTGCTGTGACATACACATCACTGGAGGCGGACTCTCTTCTGGAAGCAGTTTACTTCTGCTGCTGGGAAGCACGGTACATTGGGTGCATCTCAAGGTAAGTGACCAACTTCTTGCACTCAAATAGCCCACAGGCTATTTGCAGGTACAACATTCATGAGGTACACTAAAGGACATGATAAAAAAAATACTTTTGTTTCTTACACTAGTATTATTTGACTCATTCTTTCTTGTAGTAGGGAGAAGCTGGGCTCAAAGGGACAGTCAACACCAGAATTTTTGTTGTTTAAAAAGAAAGATAATCCCTTTATTACCCATTTCCCTCTTTTGCATAACCAACACTGTTATAGAAATACACTTTTTACCTCTGTGATTACCTTGTATCTAAGCCTCTGCAAACTGCCCCCTTGTTTCAGTTGTTTTGACAGACTTGCATTTTAGCCAATCAGTGCTCACTCATAGGTACTTCACGTGCAAGAGCTCAATGTTATCTATATGAAACACATGAACTAATGCCCTCTAGTGGTCAAAATGCATTCAGATTAGAGGCAGTCTTCAAGGTCTAAGAAATTAGCATATGAACCTCCCAGAATTAGATTTCAACTAAGAATACCAAGAGAACAAAGCAAAATTGGTTATAAAAGTAAATTGGAAAGTTGTTTAAAATTACATCCCCTAATTAAATCATGAAAGTTTTGTACTTGACTGTCCCTTTAATATAACCTCTTAGTTTACACATTTTAATTCAGCTATGAATTTTGATTGCTCCTGATTTATTTTGCAATAGCATTTTTGAGGTGCTCATGTACTTTTGCACGCTCCTGATTTTAGCATGCTCCAAATTATTTATTTAGTCTAATGCTATTGAGCTCCTTTATTGCATTTTCGGGGTTTTATTATGCAATAATTGTTCTTCCCGCGCTATTGAGTCAGACTCCTGACTCGTAGAACAACTCTGTTTTTTTCCCATTTCCTCAGTGTTCTGGATATTTTTGCCTTGCAAAGCAGTATTTAATTAATTCATGCCACGCTAATGACAGTTGCTTCTCATTAATCTAAGGTAACAGTTTCTGTAGCCGTTAGTATTCCGTTTCGCTGTCTGGATGGAGTGAGATTTTAAATTCCCCTTTGAACAAGGGGTGATACATATTATATATTATTATTGTTGTCCACTAAGGGGGTTTATACTAACTTTTGTTGTTGCTTAAGTTTCTTGGTCTTTATAATACAAGACCCTGATTCTTCTTTCATTGCTATCTCATTGTATTATTTTTGTTTATTATGGAGCATACTGGAACTGTCCCCACTAATATATCTTTAGATCCTTAAGAGGGTAGATCCACTAATTATTTATCTACTCATTTTTAGTTAATTGCAATGTTATTGCTGTGGTCCCTTCAGCTCATCTTTGCAATCTATTGGCTAGATTATGAGTTTTGCGTTATGGCTCATGACGCTGCTTTTTCACTACCGCTGGTATTACAAGTCTTGCAGGTATAGCTGTACCACACACTTTTTTGGCCATAACGCAACGTGACTACCGCACCTTTCAAAAAGTCCTTTTCCAATGGGACTCCCATAGCGCCAGTATTACGAGTTTTGCCTGGGAGGCTAAAAAGTGAGCGGTACAGCCTATACCGTCAAGATTCGTACCGCCATGAGTATGGGTGTCAGTAGTTATGAGTTTTACATTACAAATCTGTAGCATAAAACTCATAACTAAAGTGTTACAAAGTACACTAACACCCATATACTACCTATTAACCCCTAAACCGAGGCCCTCCCTCATCACAAACACTATAATAAAATGATTAACCCCTAATCTGCCGATCCAGACATCGCCACCACTATAATAAACATATTAACCCCTAAACCGCCGCACTCCCGCAGCGTAAACACTAGTTAATTATTAACCCCTTATCTACCGCCCCCAACGTCACCGCCGCCACTATCCTAAAGTTATTAACCCCTAACCCTAAGTCTAACCCTAATACCCCTAACTTTAATATAATTAAAATAAATCTAAATAAAAATTACTATCATTAACTAAATAATTCCTATTTAAAACTAAATAATTACCTGTAAAATAAACCCTAAGCTAGCTACAATATAACTAATAGATACATTGTAGCTAGCTTAGGTTTTATTTGTATAGGACAGCTAAGTGTGTATTTATTTTAACTAGGTAGACTAGTTAGTGAACAGTTATTAACTATTTACTAACTACCTAGTTAAAATAAATACAAATTTACCTGTAAAATATAACCTAACCTGTCTTACACTAACACGTAACATTACACTACAATTAAATAAATTACATTAATTAAATACAATTAACTAAATTACAAAAAATAAACACTAAATTACAAACTAAAACTAAACTGCCAATAGCCCTTAAAAGGGCCTTTTGCAGGGCATTGCCCCAAAGAAATCAGCTCTTTTACCTGTAAAAAAATACAAACAACCCCCCCAACAGTAAAACCCACCACCCACACATCAAACCCCCCAAATAAAATCCTATCTAAATAAACCTAAGCTCCCCATTGCCCTGGAAAAGGCATTTGGATGGGCATTGCCCTTAAAAGGGCATTTAGCTCTTTTTCTGTGCCCAAACCCTAATCTAAAAATAAAACCCACCCAATAAACCCTTAATAAAACGCTAACCCCCGAAGATCCACTTACAGTTTTTGAAGACCGGACATCCATCCTCATCAAGCCGGGAGAAGTCTTCATCTAAGCGGCAAGAAGTCCTCAACGAAGCCGAGAGAAGTCTTCATCCAAGAGGCAAGAAGTCGTCCTCAAGGCGGGCAGAAGTCTTCATCCAGACGGCATCTTCTATCTTCATCCTTCCGACGCAAATCGGCTCCATCTTCAAGATATCCGAGCATCCTCTTCTTTCGATGGTTCTTGAGAATGAAGCTTCCTTTAAATGATGTCAACCAAGATGGTGTCCCTTGAATTCCAATTGGCTGATATAATTCTATCAGCCAATCGGAATTAAAGGGTAAAAAATCCTATTGGCTGATGCAATCAGTCAATAGGATTGAGCTTTAATCCTATTAGCTGATCCAATCAGCCAATAGGATTGAGTTTGCATTCTATTGGCTGATTGGAACAGCCAATAGAATGCAAGCTCAATCCTATTGGCTGATTAGATCAGCCAATAGGATTAAAGCTCAATCCTATTGGCTGATTGCATCAGCCAATAGTATTGTTTACCCTTTAATTCTGATTGTCTCCACACCGGATGTCTTGAAGATGGAGCCGCTCCGCATCGGAAGGATGAAGATAGAAGATTGCCTTGAGGACGACTTCTTGCCGCTTGGATGAAGACTTCTCCCGGCTTCATTGAGGACTTCTTGCCGCTTGGATGAAGACTTCTTGCCGCTTGGATGAAGACTTCTCCTGGCTTCGTTGAAGATGGATGTCCTGTCTTCAAAAACTGTAAGTGGATCTTCGGGGGTTAGTGTTAGATTTTTTTAAAGGGTTTATTGGGTGGGTTTTATTTTTAGATTAGGGACTTTGGGCAACGTAAAAGAGCTAAATGCCCTTTTAAGGGCAATGCCCATCCAAATGCCCTTTTCAGGGCAATGGGGAGGTTAGGTTTTTTAGGTAGTTTTTTTTGGGGGGGTTGGTTGTGTGGGTGGTGGGTTTTACTGTTGGGGGTTGTGTATTTTTTTTTATTACAGGTAAAAGAGCGGATTGCTTTGGGGCCATTGGCAGTTTATTGTAGGCTAGGTTTTTTTGGGGTTTTTTTTTTTGATAGGGCTATTAGATTAGGTGTAATTAGTTTAAATATTTGATAATTACTTTTTTATTTTGTGTAATTTAGTGTTTATTATTTGCTGTAATTTAGATAAATGTATTTTGTTGATTTAATCTATTTAATTTTAGTGTAATGTTAGGTTTTAGTGTAAGACAGGTTAGGTTTTATTTTACAGGTAAATTTATATTTATTTTAACTAGGTAGTTAGTAAATAGTTAATAACTATTACTAACTAGTCTACCTAGTTAAAATAAATACAAACTTAGCTGTGAAATAAAAATAAAACCTAAGACAGCTACAATGTAACTATTCATTATATTGTAGCTACCTTAGGGTTTTATTTTACAGGTATTTAGTCTTAAATAGGAATTATTTAGGTAATGTAATTTGTATTTAGATTTATTTTAGTTAGGGGGGTTAGGGTTAGACTTAGAGTTAGGTTTAGGGGTTTATATATTTGTTTAGTGTTAATGATGTAAGAGGCCAGAGGTTTAGGGGTTAATAACTTTAGTATAGTGGCGGCTGCAACATTGGGGGTGGCAGATTAGGGTTAATAAGTGTAGGTAGGTGGCAGCGACTTTGGGGACGACTGATTAGGGGTTAATAAGTGTAGGTAGGTGGCGGTGGCGGCGGCGGCAACATTGGGGACGGCATATTAGGGGTTAATAAGTGTAGGTAGGTGGCGGCGACATTGGGGGGGGCAGATTAGGGGTTAATAAGTGTAATGTAGGTGGCGGCGATGTCGGGGGCGGCAGATTACGGGTGTATAGACTCAGAGTTTATGTTAGGGTGTTGGGTGTAAACATAAATTTTCTTTCCCTAATAGGAATCAATGGGGCTGCGTTACGGAGCTTTACGCTCCTTTAATGCAGGTGTTAGGCTTTTTTTTAGCCGGCTCTCCCATCAATGTCTATGGGGAAATTGTGCACAAGCACGTAAAACCAGCTCAAAGCTGAGCTGGTATTTGAGTGCGGAATGGAGTTCAACGCTGCCATATTGTCTGCTAACGTCGGGTTTTTGCAAACCTCTAGTTAATCTAGACCGATGGGACTTAGAGTATCCATTTAAGACTGATGGGACTTAGATTATCCATATTACAGATCCACTTACATTCTGCTTGTAACCTCCTCTATTTTGCAGATCTATTCTAAGCCCCTCACCTTTAGTGGCAACTGAAGAAATGTCTTGCCATGCTTCTGTCTGTGACAGATCCCCTGCTACCCCGACTGGGTCGCTCCACCGAAACGGTCTTCCAACACCTGGAACCAGCTGCTATGTAGCCGAGAGAAAATTATTTCAGCAATACCCACCCAAATAACTAGACAACAAGCATTTAGTTGAAACAAAGAAGAACTCTTTATTGGGACAAACACACAACATTTATACAAGAACTCATCTTGATACGACAAAGGACAATCCCACACTTTTCCCGCCATTCCCGCCCCTCCAGACAGGCTGGCATCTCCATAGCAGCCACAGTAGCACAGAGTCCCAGTACCCAGGGGTGGCGGTTTTCGGGGTGTCATTTTAAAGCTCTCGGTCCCAAGATGCCACAGTCCAAAAAGCGACGTGATTCATTACTGGGGACCAGAGTTACAACCCGGTAAAGATTGGGGGGTAGGGGTGTCCAAAACCCCCAAGTTCCCCATGTAGCTCCCCTCCAGAAATTCCACCACCCCTTGCCCTCCCTAGCGGAGCTCTGGGACAAAGGGCCGCTAGGGCGACCAGGGGCAAAGTTAGCGGGTATCCTGCTGTTCTGTGGCTGACCGGGAGTTCCAGGAGCCCGGCCAGCTGGAGAGGGGTTAGGCGAGTGTCCGTTGTGAGGCAGCCGGCCGGGAGTTCCAGGAGCCTGGACAGCCTAGGAGGTTTTTTCCCGGTCAGAGACCAGCTCTTCTATGACAAAGTAGGAACCCAAAAACAGGCACACACAGATTCCTAAAGATCACAGTGACTCTAAGGAGCCCAAGTCTGCTAAGAGACAACAGGGGTGAGGTAGTAGGGGGTAGGTGTCATGTTTCTTGTGTGGGTATTTAGCAGTAGGAATAAGCACTACTTGATAGTAGGTACACAGAGCAGGTCTTTATTGAGCTCAGATGTAAGAAACAACACTAACTGAACTAACTGACGGCTAGATTTAGAGTTCTGCGGCCAAAGGGGTGCGTGAGCTACGCATGCTTTTTTCCCCCCGCACCTTTTAAATACAGCTGGTATTTAGAGTTCACAGAAGGGCTGCGTTAGGCTCCAAAAAGGGAGCGTAGAGCATATTTACCGCCACTGCAACTCTAAATTCCAGCGGTGCTTACGGACGCGGCCAGCTTCAAAAACGTGCTTGTGCACGATTCCCCCATAGAAAACAATGGGGCTGTTTGAGCTGAAAAAAAACCTAACACCTGCAAAAAAGCAGCGTTCAGCTCCTAACGCAGCCCAATTGTTTCCTATGGGGAAACACTTCCTAAGTCTGCACCTAACACCCTAACATGAACCCCGAGTCTAAACACCCATAACCTTACACTTATTAACCCCTAATCTGCCGCTCCCGCTGACACCTGCATTATATTATTAACCCCTAATCTGCCGCTCCGTATACCGCCGCAACCTACATTATACCTATGTACCCCTAATCTGCTGCCCCTAACACCGCCGACCCCTATATTATATTTATTAACCCCTAATATGCTGGCCCCGCTATCGCTGACCCCTGCATATTATTATTAACCCCTAATCTGCTGCTCCGTACACCGCCGCAATCCTACATTATACCTATGTACCCCTAATCTGCTGCCCCTAACACCGCCGCCCCTATATTATATTTATTAACCCCTAATCTGCCGCCCCCAACGTCGCCTCCACCTACCTACAATTATTAACCCCTAATCTGCCAACCGGACCACACCGCTACTATAATAAATGGATTAACCCTAAAGCTAAGTCTAACCCTAACACTAACACCCCCCTAAATTAAATATAATTTAAATCTAACGAAATAAATTAACTCTTATTAAATAAATTATTCCTATTTAAAGCTAAATACTTACCTGTAAAATAAACCCTAATATAGCTACAATATAAATCATAATTATATTGTAGCTATTTTAGGATTAATATTTATTTTACAGGCAACTTTGTATTTATTTTAACCAGGTACAATAGCTATTAAGTAGTTAATAACTATTTAATAGTTAACCTAGTTAAAATAATTACAAAATTACCTGTAAAATAAATCCTAACCTAAGTTACAATTAAACCTAACACTACACTATCAATAAATTAATTAAATAAAATACCTACAATTATCTACAATTAAACCTAACACTACACTATCAATAAATAAATTAAATAAAATACCTACAATTACCTACAATTAAACCTAACACTACACTATCAATAAATTAATTAAATACAATACCTACAAATAAATACAATGAAATAAACTAACTAAAGTACAAAAAATAAAAAGAACTAAGTTACAAAAAATAAAAAATTATTTACAAACATTAGAAAAATATTACAACAATTTTAAACTAATTACACCTACTCTAAGCCCGCTAATAAAATAACAAAGACCCCCAAAATAAAAAAATGCCCTACCCTATTCTAAAATTAAAATAGAAAAGCTCTTTTACCTTACCAGCCCTGAAAAGGGCCCTTTGCGGGGCATGCCCCAAAGAATTCAGCTCTTTTGCCTGTAAAAAAAACATACAATACCCCCCCAACATTACAACCCACCACCCACATACCCCTAATCTAACCCAAACCCCCCTTAAATAAACCTAACACTAAGCCCCTGAAGATCTCCCTACCTTGTCTTCACCACACCGGGTCCCGATCTGTCCAGAAGAGCCTCCAAAATCTTCATCCAAGCCCAAGCAGGGGCTGAAGAGTGACGTCCATCCTCCGGCTGAAGTCTGGATCCAAGCGGCAAATGAAGAAGTCCATCTTCGGGAATAAATCTTCATCCTATCCAGACAGAAGAGGACATCCGGACCGGCAAACATCTTCATCCAAGCCGCATCTTCTATGTTGCTCCATCGGATGACGAGCGGCTGATCTTGAAGACCTCCGGCGCGGATCCATCCTCTTCGTTCGACGTCCAACTGAAGAATGAAGGTTCCTTTAAGGGACGTCATCCAAGATGGTGTCCCTCGAATTCCGATTGGCTGATATGATTCTATCAGCCAATCGGAATTAAGGTAGGAAAATTCTGATTCTGATTCAAGTTCAATCTGATTGGCTGATTGGATCAGCCAATCGGATTGAACTTGAATCTGATTGGCTGATTCCATCAGCCAATCAGAATTTTCCTACCTTAATTCCGATTGGCTGATAGAATCCTATCAGTCAATCGGAATTCGAGGGACGCTATCTTGGATGACGTCCCTTAAAGAAACCTTCATTCTTCAGTTGGACATCGAACAAAGAGGATGGATCCCCGCCGGAGGTCTTCAAGATCAGCCGCTCATCATCCGATGGAACAACATAGAAGATGCGGCTTGGATGAAGATGTTTGCCGGTCCGGATGTCCTCTTCTGCCCGGATAGGATGAAGATTTCTTCCCGAAGATGGACTTCTTCATTTGCCTCTTGGATCCAGACTTCAGCCGGAGGATGGACGTCACTCTTCAGCCCCTGCTTGGGCTTGGATGAAGATTTCGGAAGCTCTTCTGGACAGATCGGGACCCGGTGTGGTGAAGACAAGGTAGGGAGATCTTCAGGGGCTTAGTGTTAGGTTTATTTAAGGGGGGTTTGGGTTAGATTAGGGGTATGTGGGTGGTGGGTTGTAATGTTGGGGGGGTATTGTATGTTTTTTTTTTACAGGCAAAAGAGCTGAATTCTTTGGGGCATGCCCCGCAAATGGCCCTTTTCAGGGCTGGTAAGGTAAAAGAGCTTTGAACTTTTTTTAATTTAGAATAGGGTAGGGCATTTTTTTTATTTTGGGGGGCTTTGTTATTTTATTAGGGGGCTTAGAGTAGGTGTAATTAGTTTAAAATTGTTGTAATATTTTTCTAATGTTTGTAAATATTTTTTTATTTTTTGTAACTTAGTTCTTTTTTATTTTTTGTACTTTAGTTAGTTTATTTAATTGTATTTATTTGTAGGTATTGTATTTAATTAATTTATTGATAGTGTAATGTTAGGTTTAATTGTAACTTAGGTTAGGATTTATTTTACAGGTAATTTTGTAATTATTTTAACTAGGTAGCTATTAAATAGTTATTAACTATTTAATAGCTATTGTACCTGGTTAAAATAAATACAAAGTTGCCTGTAAAATAAATATTAATCCTAAAATAGCTACAATATAATTATAATTTATATTGTAGCTATATTAGGGTTTATTTTACAGGTAAGTATTTAGCTTTAAATAGGAATAATTTATTTAATAAGAGTTAATTTATTTCGTTAGAATAAAATTATATTTAACTTAGGGGGGGTGTTAGTGTTAGGGTTAGACTTAGCTTTAGGGGTTAATACATTTATTAGAGTAGCAGTGAGATCCGGTCGGCAGATTAGGGGTTAATAATTGTAGGTAGGTGGAGGCGACGTTGGGGGCGGCAGATTAGGGGTTAATAAATATAATATAGGGGTCGGCTGTGTTAGGGGCAGCAGATTAGGGGTACATAGGGATAACGTAGCTGGCGGCGGTGTACGGAGCGGCAGATTAGGGGTTAAAAATTTTTAATAGAGTGGCGGCGATGTGGGGGGGCCTCGGTTTAGGGGTACATAGGTAGTTTATGGGTGTTAGTGTACTTTAAAGCACAGTAGTTAAGAGCTTTATAAACCGGCGTTTGCCCAGAAAGCTCTTAACTACTGACTTTTCTGCGGCTGGAGTTTTGTCGTTAGATTTCTAACGCTCACTTCAGCCACGACTCTAAATACCGGCGTTAGAAAGATCCCATTAAAAAGATAGGATACGCAAATGGCGTAGGGGGATCTGCGGAATGGAAAAGTCGCGGCTGCAAAGTGAGCGTTAGACCCTTTCCTGACTGACTCCAAATACCAGCGGGCGGTAAAAACCAGCGTTAGGAGCCTCTAACGCTGGTTTTGACGGCTACCGCCCAACTCTAAATCTAGGCCTGAGAAAACTAACATATAAAGATGGCTGCTGATCATAGAGTTCCCTCCCAGGTCCAGAGTGTCTTTTCTTAAAGTAACAGTATACCACTTCTCCCCAACTTCTTCCAAATCCCCTCTTAACATTCAACACATCTTAACAACAAAGAAACAATACAAATGTGCTCCAATAGCTCAATATACTTTATCCTACAACATATTTTAGTCTCTCTGGAGGGTGTATTGCCCTTCCAGCTCGTGATGTTTTGTGTCCAGCTTCTGCAGACTGTATAGGGACAAATTCTCCTTCGTTTGCATCTGAACCTGGCACTTCAGTCTCTGAGTCAGTATTGTGAGTAATTGGCAACTCTTCTCCTTTTTCAGGTACAAGTACCTGTGGCTCTGAGTGATCTTGTTCATATGTGTAATCCATCCGGAGAGGACGCCGATTTCTCCTGTACTGTCTGCCTTCAGGTGTTTTAATTACATATGATCTTGGCTCAGGACCAACAGATGATATCTGTGCAGGCTGCCAACCCGCTGTTGGCAGCCTGCATTCCCTTTTTGGAAGGCTTGCAGTGGCTTAGCACCATGATCATAATATACTTTCTGCTTATGCTGTAGCTCCCTCAATTTCTGGTGTGCATTCTTAGGGATCTGGGGCTTTAATGCATGAGCTGCAATCAGTAACTTGGTTCTCAGTGTCCGACCCATTAAAAGTTGTGCTGGGGAATAGGCCATTCCAGTGATTGGAGTATTGCACAATTCTAGAAGCGCAATATGAGGATCTACCCCCGATTCCCATGTTTTTTGGAGCATGAGTTTAATTGTTTTTACAGTTCTTTCTGCCAGTCAATTTGATTGGGGGTAACTCAATGAGAATGAGTAAACTTAATACCCCATTGTGCAGCAAATGCCTTCATATCAGCACTGGCAAAGGGTACATGGTCACTGATAACTTCTATTGGGATGCCATGTCTACTAAATGTTGCTTTCAGCTTTGCAATTACTGTTGTTGCAGTTTTATCAGACAACTTTAGTACTTCAGGATACTTGGAAAAATAGTCTAATATTACAAGAAATGACGATCCCTTCCACTCAAAAATGTCCACTGCCAGTTTTTGCCAAGGCAGGTGAGGAATTTTGTGTGAGAGTAATGGTTCCTTTTGATTCGCTGGTAGGTGACTAGCACAAATATTGCAGGTCTCTACCATCTGTTGAATGTCCTTGGACATGCTGGGGCCAGAACAGGATCATCCGAGCCCGCATTTTAGTTCTCTGTATACCTTGATGGCACTCATGCAGACTTTCTAGAATTTTCCTGCGAGCATTCTGTGGAACTAAAATCTTTTCACCCAACAATAAGAGACCATCTTCAATGCGCAGCAAGTGCTTAAATTGCCAAAATTACTGCAGACTTGGATGGAGTTGCCTTTTTCTTTGTGGCCAACCTTCAGACAGAAGTTGTTTAAGTTTGTTTAAGTCTGCATCTTCTGCTTTGGAAGTTTGTAAATAAGATAACATCTCAGTCCCAATAGATTCTGATGACGACAGTGTATAGACGACCCTTTCTTTTTATAAACTGTCCTCTTCTTGTCCTGGTGGATCTACAGGGGCCCTGGAAAGAGTATCAGAAATAAACATATCACGCCCAGGAGTATAAATTATGTTTAGGTTGTATTGTTGCAGTTGTAAGAGCATTCTTTGGAGTCTTGCTGGTGCTTTGCTCAATGGTTTAGTGAGTATTGATTCAAGAGGCTTGTGGTCGGAATGCACTGTAACTGCTCTGCCATATATAAACTGGTGAAACGTTTTTGTAGCATATACAATAGGCAATAGTTCTTTCTCAATCTGGGCATAATTTTGCTCTGTGGCAGTCATTGCTCTCGATTCATATGCTATAGGGCAATTATCTTGGAGTAAGAAAGCTACAAGGCCTGATTTAGATGCATCTGCCTGAATCACCACTGCTTTTTCTGGGTCAAAAAATCTTAATACTGGAGCCTCAATCAGTGCCTTCTTTAAAGACTGTACTGCTTTAGTATGCTCTGCCAAACAATATCCTTGCAAAATAACTTCCTCAAAGGAGCAGTAATCTCTGCCTCCCCTGGTACATATTGTGCCAGATACCGGACCATGCCCAAAAATCTTTGCAGCCCTTTTTTGTCCTCTGGGTCAGGCATTTTGCTAATTGCTTGGACTTTCTCTACATCAGGTTGAACTCCTGCAGGGGTGATGACATGTCCCATAAACTGGACTTCTGATACTTTGAATAGGATTTTATCTGGATTGAACTTAATGTTCTATTCCAATGCCCTGTTCATCACCTGGCTCAGGATCTGATGATGTTCTTCATCTGATGATGCAGCAATAATCATATCATCAGCTATGATATGCACACCTGGGATGTCCCCAAAAATCTCCATATTTTTCTGCTGAAATACTTCACTGGCTGACTTTATCCCAAATGGCATCCTGCAAAATCTAAAGCGCCCCCATGGGGAGTTGAAAGTGCATAGTTCTGATGACTCTTTGTCTAATTTAACTTGCCAGTAACCATCCTTTTCATCAAGGATGGTGAATATGGTTTTCCCCGCCAGTTGACTCTGTACATCCTCTGCAGTAGGGATATTGAAGTGATGATGCTTTTAGCCTTGTTAAGATCACGGGGGTCCAAACATACCCTCAGAGTACCATTTTTCTTTTCTGTTACAACAAGGCTATTCACCCAATCAGTGGGAGTGTGCACTTTAGCAATGATCTGATCCTTTTCTAACTGCATTAGAGTCTCTTTAAGCTTGCCCAGTATTGCAAATGGGATTTTCCTGCAGCCATGTATGACTGGAGCAACACTTGGGTCCAAATAGATGTGGTAAGTTCCTTTAAATTGCCCAATTCCTTGAAATGCATCAGGGTAATGTTTCACCAGATCATCTTTTGTATAGAGTTTTCGTGTAGATACTGTGTGAACTTTGTGAAGTAAATCCAGTTCCTGGCATGCTGCTTTTCCTAATAATGGAACTGAGGAGCATCGTGTAATAAAGAATTCCAGCTCTGCTGTATGTGTGGGGGTGGCTGCAGTGAGATGCACCATACCTTCTGAACGGATTTTGGAACCCCCATAAGCAATTAACATAGTGTTAGTATTTCTGATGCAGAACTGTGCAGGGGTCTTTTTTAAGAGAGTGATAGGTAGCACATTTGCCTCAGCACCAGTATCCAGTTTAAAGTTAATGGGTGCACCATTGATTTGCACTTCAGTGAACCATGCAGAATGTTTTAGTTCTTGTCTTACATCTTTCAATATTGCTCCTATAAATAAAGTCTCAACTGTTTTTACTCTGTCACACTCCTGGCCCTGTGATTTACAGCATTTTGCAAAATGATTCCTTTTGTGACAAGTGTAACAAACACACCCAAATGCTGGGCATCTTTGAGGTGGGTGTACCCCATCACACCTAGAGCACACATTCCTTTTTTGCTCAGATCTTGCACTAGAGTGAGGTTTGTTCTTGTCTAGTATACTCTGCTTGGCTAGTGAGTGTGGGTTTGTACTGTAAAGCATGAATAGTCTGGTAGGAACTTGCTGGTGTGTTTGTAGCCATAACCTGAACCTGGGATTTAGTAGCTTCAGCAGCCTGACATATCCCCACTGCCTTTTGTAGTGTAAGGTCAGCCTCTCTGAGCAAACGTTCTTTAAGTTTGGTATCAGTAACACTGAAAACTAATTTGTCTGTTAACATATCATCAATTATTGCACCAAACTCACAATCTCTGGCTTTTAGTCTGAGTTCTGTCATATACCTTTCAATGCCCTGCCCCTCATAATATGAATGTGACCAAAACTGATGTCGCTCAAACCCATTTTTCTTTGGAGTGCAATGCTCCCTGAACAAAGTCAGCACTGAGTCTAAGGTTCTTTCAGCAGGCAGGGCTGGTTCCAATGTGGTGTAAATCTCTTGGCCTTCCCCACCCAAAACATGCAGGGCTATGGCAATCTGAGTTTTCTGCTCTTTTTTATAAACTTCAACTGCCTCAGCATAAATTAAAAATCTTTGTTCCCATCTTCTCCAGTTTTCACTTACATTTCCTGTGAATTACAGAGGGTCTAGTGCTCTGAACATCTCCATGCTGATGCTAGAGAAACTGTGAATAAAGTCCTTGTTACAATCTCTTTACTCAGACAAGTGACTTTTTCAGCACTTCTGACACCATGTCATGTTTCTTGTGTGGGTATTTAGCAGTAGGAATAAGCACTGCTTGATAGTAGGTACACAGAGCAGGTCTTTATTCACCTCAGATGTAAGCAACAACACTAACTGAACTAACTCAGAAAACTAACATAAAAAAGATGGCTGCTGATCATAGAGTTCCCTCCCAGCTCCAGAGAGTCTTTTCTTAAAGTAACAGTATACCACAGTAGGGGTTTAACCCTTGCAATCCGGTGTCTGTGACACTATCCTTGAGCTTTTTTTTTTTAATGTCTCGTTTGTGTTCCTTCACGCTTTGTCTATATAGAAAACTGGACATGAACATGAAATCATGTATACTACCCCCTCACTACGACATGTAATATGTCCCCTTATTTTATGTTTATTGTTGTGTCGATTCAACACTGTGTCCCCTTTTTGCATATGCTGCATTTGCCACATGTGAAGTTTACATCCCTTTCTTTGTACTTTAAAAGCCATGTGCCTTTCTGTTTTATTTGTCTAAAGTGAGTTTGTCCCTTAAATTTGGAGCTCTTCTTGGGGTCATTGTGGGTTTTTCTCCTACTATACCTCTGATAATAGGATCCGTACACAGTAAATCCCAGTGTTTCTTAAAGATTGCCCTAAAATCCTGCCACTTATTATAATAGGTAGTGATAAATCTGATACCTTCACTTCCAGTGTTACCTTTGTTTACGTTCTGTTTGTTTGTGCCATATAGTGTCTCATCTCTTGTATTTTTACATATTTTCTGAAAACTTTGTTTTAAGTTCTTATTTGAATACCCGCTCTCAGTTAGCCTTTCTCTTAGATCGTTAGCATGGAGTCTGAAAGATTCAGTAGTGGAACAGTTCCGCTTGCTCCGCATGTATTAGCGATATGTAATGCCTTTTATCACTGAGCCTATATGATGGCTATCATCCTTTAGAATTGTATTAGCTGAAGTCTCTTTCCTATATACTTCAGTTTGTATCATACCATTTTTAGAGGTGATTTCTAAATCCAAGAATGTAATTTTAGTCTTACTGTAAGTATATGTAAATTTAAGATTTAGATCATTTTTATTTAACATATCAATTAGGTTTCTCATCTTCCCCTTCTGTTCCATTCCATAGGACCAACACGTTGTCGATGTAGCGTACCCATAATTTCATCTTGTCTTCATACTGCGATACAATGTCTAGAACATAGTCTGTCTCCCACTTTCCTAAATATAGGCATGTATAAGTGGGAGCACAGCTAGCTCCCATGGCAGTCCCGAGGGTTTGGCGATAATATTTGCCATGAAAGATTAAATAGTTTCTATTTAGGACAAAATCAAGAATTTCTAGCACAAAATCAGTATGTGACTTGTATTTTGATCCTCTCTGTTCCAAATAATGTTTGCAAGCCTCTATCCCCAAAGTATGGGGAATTGAGGAATACAAAGATTTCACATCTATTGCCACTAAGATGGTATTTTCCTCTATGATTAAACTGTCAAGTTTTTTAAGGGCATCACTTGTGCCCATTATGAATGAAGGTAATGTTTCCAGAAAAGGCTGTAAACAATAATCTATGAAATGTGATACATTCTCATTCAGACTCCCTTAACCCGAAATGATGGGTCTTCCTGGGGGTGTATTTTTGTTTTTATGCAATTTAGGTGTAAAAAGTAGCTGTCTTTGGTTTTTTAGCATACATAAATTCATGTTCAGACTTATAAATTACCCCATTGCACATCGCCTGAGTGAGAATGTAGTCCAGCTCTATTTGGTACTCTATTGTGGGGTCACTGTTAAGCAAAGAATAGTGTGTACTATCTGAAACCTGTCTAAGGCATTTTTTTTTATTTATTTTTTATTGGTGCAAATTACCATCAGGTACAAAAATAAGGCATTCTTTTTTATAGTGAACAGTGTTCATTATCACTACATTACCACCCTTGTCTGATGGTTTGATAGTTACATTACTATCTTTTATTAGATCATTTAGTGCCCATCTTTGTTTTTTGGTTAGATTATCCTGGTAGCCTGTATTGATATCTAGTTTGGCTATATCATTTTCAACCAATTTGACAAAGCTACTCACTGATCCTGCCAAGGGTGGCATGTATTTTTATTTCATTTTTAGTGGTGTAAAGCCAATA
Organism: Bombina bombina; assembly: GCF_027579735.1. NCBI lineage: Eukaryota > Metazoa > Chordata > Amphibia > Anura > Bombinatoridae > Bombina > Bombina bombina. The sequence continues at coordinate 52,080,632 of NC_069499.1, read as the reverse complement.
TATTCACCAACTAATTCTTGTTCACTATCTGGCTCCTGTGGTTGACTTCCTTGTTGTTGTGTATTATCTGTATCATTCTGTAAAGATATCAGATTTTTTTAAAAGTTGTCTCTCTCTCTCATGGGTAGTGTTTGTTTTTTTGTTTTCCCTGTGTGGAGTTTCTGTAGAACTACTTTACAAGCAAATAGGTGTAGGATTGCAGTGAACCTATACATTTTGTTAGTTGGTGAATATGAGAGCCCATTTTTCTCAACACCTCTTCATGTTCTTTTGATAAATGTTTTTGTGATAAGTTCACAACACTCAAATTATTTTTGTTAGCTTTAGTTTTACAGTGTTGTCTTCTCAAGTTGTATGTTTTGTACGCTGTATCGCCCCCCTCTGTGCTTCCTCCCTGTTCTACGTTTGTTTCTCCTTCCTTCTCCAGGATAAATGGAAACTATATGCTTCCAACTATACTGTTAAAATTGTAACTATCCTCCTTGAGTGGCGGTATTTGAAATGTAAACATAACGGTGTATGTATATAGACAATTCCTCATATATTTTAGTCCACACTGAAGAATGCACAACTACTGATTGTGTGTGTGTGTGTGTGTGTATATATATATATATATATATATATTATTATTTTTTTAAGTCTGATTCAATTATATAAAAGTATTTAAGTAAATTAATGTAAATATTCGGATATGTGATTAGATCTCATGTTTCCACCTTAAATAATGACATCACAGAAACAGACATTCAGAATGGAGGATCAAATCTACCCAGACCTCCCACAATTAGGGTTTAAATTCCCGGAAGGGATGATGAATTGTAGCACTGATACGCTATGAAGAAGCCGCACTGGAACTTCCTAGCAGTGAAACACGTGTTGCGTGTTTTTACATGACTTGGCTTGGGCCACCTGAGTAAAACAGAAGTCTGCTGCTACACCTCATGACCATAGAGGAAGCCGAGACAGTCCTTACTGCAGAGACGAAGCTTGAATAAGCTACAAGCGGGGAAACGATCATCAGCAGTTTGCCGGAAAACAGACCAGTTGGAAGTGGTGAGATTTGGAAGGGGTACCTTAGGCGAGAGTATAAGTCTCAGTAGGAGCACCCCAAAGCCACAACAATTGCAATGCATTAATCTTGCTATACCTATTGTCTGTTTCACTTTTTAACATTGTGGGACTGTAATTCTGCTATATTTGACTGCTATGCATGAACTGCTTATGACAACAGTTACTCTTACATGCTTTATGAAAACGTGCTGATTGGATGCACTACTATCACCTGCTTACTATTGCTGGCCTATATTATCTTGATGGCTATGCTACATATGCATGTTTCCAAGTAAAGCCAAGTGTCCATATTACAGGATTTACCAAACGGACTTCATCTCATGTCTGTTTGATTTCGGTCTAACTGTTATGTGCATTATGTTACCACATAGTCAATGATTAGTACAGTGCTCTTGGGTTTAACTGCATATATGTATGGCTATATAGTAACAGGGTTACTGTCATTATTCTTACGTTTAGCCTTATAGACGTCTAATTAGTGTGACCTTTCCACTACCATGGCCATGGCTGTTTTTTTAATATATATTTAAGGTGTATTAATACTTTGTATATGTTTTAGATATAGGTAGTTAATAAATTTGTATATTCTCTAGAATTTTGTGCATTCTAGTTCTTTTATCTTGGTGTGTCTAGATACCCCCATACATGTATATTCCCTGTAGATGTAATAATATTTTTTACATGGAAAGTGCTGGCTAGGGAATCTGTTTACCCCCTTTTTTCCAAATTGTACCTTCATTCTATATTTTCCTTTCTTTTGATTTTTCTATACATATTTATTTACATTTGCTGCCCATGTCTGACGGCATGAGACCGAGGCTCCCATTGGAGGCTATGGAAGCACGTTCTCATGAGCCCAATGCTTCCATGCGATGCAAATGCGAGGTCGCATTCGTATTGCACCTAACTTGTAGTACCAGCGCACATTTGTGTGTCCAGGTATTACAAAGTGGAGCGCAAATATTGTTTTAGAGAAAGCGATATTTTGCGCTCCACTTATATTCTGGCCATTTATGGGCAGTCAGGGGACTTTCCAGGTTTGGGGAGGATCAAAATGTGTGCTTCTAACATGTCACTTGCAAAAGGGGAGGATTTGCCTATGATTAGCTTGTGCTATATTATATAATTGTGAATAAGTTTGAAAAGGAGTTAGCTATCCCCTTGGTCAATATATCCACATTATATTTGCCCTTGATCGAGTGTACAACAATTTAAAAAAAAATATTTTGAGATCTTTCTGTGTGAAACTTGGGGTTTGTGATTAAAGCTCTTCAATGTGTTTGAATTTGCAGATATTTATTTAAATCCTCTCTGGCCACTGTTAATTCTTGCAATAAAGCAGTATTTCTAGGGTTTCTCTTATGGACCTTTTCTTTGAGAGTGAGCGCCTGCAACAAAGAATTATATTTTGTGAGGCATTGGTTTTTAAGTTGTGCATTGAGCTTGATATATTCTCCTCAAAATATAGCACTTGTGAGCCTGCCAATTGATCATGTGGGATGTGTCTGATGGAACATTAAATTGATAAAATTATTTTAAACTTTCTTCTTCCCTGTAAATGCTACCGGGTCAGCCATTATGAATTCATCCGACCACCATTGATATTAAGAACAAGGAGTGTTGGGCCATTTCAGAGAACACACAACAGCACGATTTTGTGGTCAGAAAGAATATAATCCTTTTAAGATAAGTATGGGAGAAGAAGGTATTATCGTGTTTTTGAGGGTTCTGTAACCTCCATGTATCTATCATGTGTACTGACTGGAGGGCCCCTAAACCCTTTCCTGACGTTAGGACGTTCCATGCTGTCCTAACTGTACTGAAACCAATGGCGCTTTCCAGAATGGGATTGCGGCCCGGAGGGCGTGCCTAGCGTCATAGGGACGCCCCCTGACCCAATCTCATCATTGAAATCTCGCTATCATATGCACGATTGCGTCATTTTAATTTGTTTACATCAGAACGTTGTTCCGATGTTGACATATTAGACCCGACATGAAAGGGTTTAACAGATTTAGTCAGATGCTTAGAAATATTTGACTTGCCCGTGGAGCTGTCTGGTAGCACATCGAGAGGCATATTGAATTCTCCATCAACAAAAATACCACTTCTAGGAGGCGATTTATACATTTTTGGAAGAAAAATGTATGGCCTTTATGGGGAGTATAGATGTTCATGATTGTTATAGGCCTACCAAAGAGGAGGCTCACTACTATTAACATCCTACTTTCCAAATCCGATATTTCTGTAATAAGGGTGGAAGGGACATTCTTCCTAATAAAAATAGCAGCATTATTCCTTTTCCTGGGTATTAGAACTAAAGTAATGTTGCGAATAATAATATTTAGATAGGAGAGGGTGTTGGCGTTCTTAAAATGGGTCTCTTGCACAAGAAAATATCAGCCTTTCTTTTATGAAAGTCATGAAAGGCAAGGGAATGTTTGAGTCTCACCCATGATTGTACCATGTCCTAAAAGGAGTCCATCAGTCTCCGCGATATAGAAGCCTCTCAGGAAACAGTAAAACAATATCCTAAATTAAATAACAGGACAAAATAAATATTGAAAGTACATTACAAAGTGTTTTTTGTTGGATAATTAAATATTTTTTTGGACTTAAGTTGCATTAATGTCCCTTTAAGGCTAAATATACATATATATGAAAATCAAAATAACCATCATAATGATAAAACACACAGTTCATCAAGCATTCTTTATAGTCCATGAATTGGTGAAAGTTGAAACATGCAAGATAATATCTGCTTTTTAGCCAGATGGACCGAAGTGCTACAAGTGAAGAGATGTAGATACAGTAAACTGCAGATCATAGTAAGACAGAAGAACCAGCAAATACATGTACTGTATACACAATTTTCAAAAACATTTAAGCAGGGAAAAGTGTAGATCACATGCCATTTCTTTTAGTTCTTTCCCCAATGTGTGTGTTGCCTAAGTTGCATTTTCTCAGAGGTACCTCCTAAAACTTATTGAGTGATTCATAGATTTGAACTTTAGGACACCTTTTTCAGAGGAACTAGAGACAGCTGTGAGAGAAATGTGACTCTGAACTCCAGCTGCTGACTTCAGATGTTTGCATCTCACTTGACGATGTTTTTAGTAAAATTTCGAGTATATTTCTAGTATAAATGTCTATTTTTATACCTATTCCAGAAAAAGCAACAAACATTTATCATTGGATAGGTAAAGATATTTTATTGATAATAAAAATCGGGTAAAAATAGTTATGGTAATTTTGATCTAAAAGCAACAGAAAAGTGGAAAATTATGATTTTTTTTGTTCACATATTACACTTTACAGCTAAACACAACATTTGCTGTCAATCTTCACATTTTCATTATCTTTACAAATTATCCTAATAAACTTACTGGAATTTTCCAAATAAACCGGGCAATTCTCAGATGTAATTAAATATAATGCAATAAAAAAAATCAAGTTTAGAAGCAATTAAACACTTTACCTCTTCATTACTGGAAAAATGAATGGAACAAGAATCTATGGTGTAAAATAACAACAACAAAAAAGCAGGGGAATTTAAGTAGATTCCAAACCACCTTCACCACGACAAAGATGGAAACTAATGAAAAAAAATCCAAATGGAAAATGCACATTTGTGGTAAAATGATTATTTTTTCTTGTTCAGCAGAGAGTGCAGACTTGCAATAATGGTGATATTTTCTTTGAAAGCTAACTCCTTCTTTGGTTTGAACATCAAAGTGGAATTGAAAAGCCCCCCTTTAAATGATGTTTGACACATACTGTAGATACCTCATCCTGGTAGATTACATATGCAAGAATTCTGTTTTCCTATAAATAGATGTGCGCCTTTACCTCTCGTTACTATTGTCTGGTAATTTGAGTTAATTTTTTAATGAATTCTGAAAATGTTTGAAAACCCTGCATCATATTTGTTTATAAATCAGCAATACATGGTGTCCAGCTTTCTTGCCTTAAAGTCCAAAAATTCAAAGCTCCTTCTGCAAAGCACATTTGGAATCCACATGTTCTCCAATGGACATCGCTGTAAGAACCTGGAGCGTGATTGGTTGGCAATTATGCATCTGGAGTAGCTTTATTTGTTTTATTAAAGTCATTAAACCTCACAGGTATGGCCATACTATATATGATAACTTGAGCAGACTGTTTAGTGCATGAGTAGAAAATTGTCAAACACTATGAAGTTGCTGAACAGTACTAATGTTCCCCTTAAATAGTGATGTCGCGAACGTAAAAATTTCGGTTCGCGAACGGCGGACTCGAACTTCCGCTATTGTTCGCGAACTGCCATTGACTTCAATAGGCAGGCAAACTTTAAAACCGACAAGGTCTCTTTCTGGCCACAATAGTGATGGAAAAGTTGTTTCAAGGGTACTAACACCTGGACTGTGGCATGCTGGAGGGGGATCCATGTCAAAACTCCCATGGAAAATTACATAGGTGATGCAGAGTCTGCTTTTAACCCATAAAGGGCCTAAATCACCTAACATTAATAAATTGTTTGCAATAACGTGCTTTAAAACATCAGTTATGATGTCGTATCGATCAGGTAGTGTAAGGGTTACGCCCGCTTCACAGTGACAGACAAAACTCCAAGTGTAACGCACCGCAAACAGTCCATTTGAACAACCACAAGATAGATAGATTTGATAGATAGATACATATATTACATAGCTCAATAGATGCAATATACATATGATCGATACAAATTACATAGATTGATAGATGCAATATACATTTGATAGATACGAATTACAGTGCTAGTGTTGGTGGTGGCGACAGGCGGGCGAGTGGCACTGGTCACTTGAGAGGTGCCCAAAGCACAGCTGGAGGTGGATGGTGCGTCAAGGTTAGGAGGACTAGGAGCGGAAGCTGTAGAAGATTGGGTGTCCTGTGTTAGCCATTCAACTAGGTCCTCCTCAGAACTTTTCGCATCCCCCATGGCACCTGGCGTCTGAACAATGTGCATATTTGTAGGGTCTAAAGGAATCACAGCACCACGACCACGACGGCACCTGCGGGGTGGCCTGCCTCTGCCTGTCATTTTTTTTAAAAATGTACACTTACAATAATATTAAACAAATTATGAGTGGTGGCACTGGGCAAGTGGGCACAATATACGCTGTGAGCCTGACAACAAAAAAAAGACTGATGTTTCAAAGTCAAAAATGTTTATTTTTTAAATATTAAAAGTACTGTGACAACAAATATGATTGGTGGCACTAGTTGGCAAGTGGACCTGGCTGGCACACACGCTGGGAGGAAGGCAACTGCAATTAGATTACTCTAGCTGAGTGATGCTTCACAGTCCAAATTTTTTTTTTTTTTTAAAATTGACAATACTGTTAGAACAAATATGATTGGTGGCACTAGTTGGAAATGGCAAGTGGGCCTGGCACACACGCTGGCAGGCAGGCAAATGCAATTCAATGGCACAAGCAGACTGATGATTCACAGTAAAAAAAGTTTTTAGTTTAAATATTTTCAAACCTGTTAGAACAAATATGATTGGTGGCACTAGTTGGCTTGGCAAGTGGGCATGGCACACACGCTGGGAGGAAGGCAGGAAACTTCCATTCAATTGCACTAGCAGACAGATGATTCACAGTCTAAGAATTTTTTATTTTAAATATTTACAATAACGTTAGAACAAATATGATTGGTGTAACTAGTTGGCAAGTGGGCCTGGCACACACGCTGGCAGGCAACTGCAATTCAATGGCACTAGCAGACTGATGATTCACAGTCAAAAAAGTTTTGATTTAAAATATTTTCAATACTGTTACAACAAATATGATTGGTGGCACTTGTTGGCTAGTGGGTCTGGCACACACGCTGGCAGGCAGGAAACTGCAACTGCAATTCAATTGCACTAGCAGACTGATGATTCACAGTCTAAGAATTTTTTATTTTAAATATTTACAATACTGTTAGAACAAATATGATTGGTGTAACTAGTTGGAAAGTGGGCCTGGCACACACGCTGGCAGGCAGGCAACTGCAATTAAATGGCACTAGCAGACTGATGATTCACTGTCAAAAAAAGTTTTGATTTAAAATATTTTCAATACTGTTACAACAAATATGATTGGTGGCACTAGTTGGCTAGTGGGCCTGGCACACACGCTGGCAGGCAGGAAACTGCCATTCAATTGCACTAGCAGACAGATGATTCACAGTCTAAGAATTTTTTATTTTAAATATTTACAATACTGTTAGAACAAATATGATTGGTGTAACTAGTTGGCAAGTGGGCCTGGCACACACGCTGGCAGGCAAGCAACTGTAATTCAATGGCACTAGCAGACTGATGATTCACAGTCAAAAAAGTTTTGATTTAAAATATTTTCAATACTGTTACAACAAATATGATTGGTGGCACTAGTTGGCTAGTGGGCCTGGCACACACGCTGGCAGGCAGGAAACTGCAATTCAATGGCACTAGTAGACTGATGATTCACAGTCAAAAAAGTTTTGATTTTAAATATTTACAATACTGTTATAACAAATATGATTGGTGGCAATAGTTGGCAGCAAGTGGGCCTGGCACACACGCTGGCAGGCAGGCAACTGCAATTAGATTACACTAGCAGACTGATCTTTCACAGTCAAAAAATATTTTTTAAAAATATTTACACTACTGTTATAACAAATATGATTGGTGGCACTAGTTGGCAAGTGGGCCTGGCACACGCTGGCAGGCAGGCAGGCAACTGCAATTCAATTGCACTAGCAGACTAATGATTCACAGTCAAAAAAGTTTTTATTTTAAATATTTACACTACTGTTATAACAAATATGATTCATGGCACTAGTTGGAAAGTGGGCCTGGCACACACGCTGGCAGACAGGCAATTGCAATTAAATAACAATAGCAGACTGATGTAACAGTTTGTTTTTAAAAAAGTTACACTAATGTTACAACAGATAGGAGTGATGGCACTCAGGATAGAACTAGGCACAGTATGTGCTGGCAGCCTGACACACAGGCTGGCACTAGTGGCAGGCTGGCCTGTAAACTAAAATTAAATAACACTAGAAGACTGATGTAAAAGTTTTTTTTACAAAATTTAGACTAATGTTACACCAGATAGGAGTGGTGGACTGGCACTGAGGATGGAAGTAGGCACAGTATATGCTGGCAGCCCGACACACAGGCTGGCACTAATGGCAGCCAGGCTGGCCTGGCAACTAAAATGAAATAACAATAGCAGACTGATGTAAAAAAAATAATTTACACTAATGTTACACCAGATATAAGTGGTGGAAAAAAGAGCTATTAATCACACTATATGATGTGGGCCAGAAACACACAGGCCTGATGGAAAATGAAATTAGATTACACTAGCAAAATGATTTAAAAGTTTTTAAAAAAAATGTTTAAATAATGTTAAGCAGATATGAGTCGTGGCTGCTAGGGCAGCAATTAACCACAGTATGCTGTGTAAGCCAGAAACACACAGGCCTGATAGAAAATGAAATTAGATTACACTAGCAAAATGATTTAAACGTTTGTTTTTTTAATTTAAAATAATGTTAAGCAGATATGAGTGGTGGCTGGCTGCTGCTAGGACAGCAATTAACCACAGTATGCTGTGTAAGCCAGAAACACACAGGCCTGATAGAAAATGAAATTAGATTACACTAGCAAAATGATTTAAAAGTTTTTTTTTTAAAATTTAAAATAATGTTAAGCAGATCTGAGTCGTGGCTGCTAGGACAGCAATTAACCACAGTATGCTGTGTAAGCCAGAAACACACAGGCCTGATAGAAAATGAAATTAGATTACACTAGCAAAATGATTTAAACGTTTTTTTTAAAAATTTAAAATAATGTTAAGCAGATATGAGTGGTGGCTGGCTGCTGCTAGGAAAGCAATTAACCACAGTATGCTGTGTAAGCCAGAAACACACAGGCCTGATAGAAAATGAAATTAGATTACACTAGCAAAATGATTTAAAAGTTTTTTTTTTAAATTTAAAATAATGTTAAGCAGATATGAGTCGTGGCTGCTAGGGCAGCTGTCAGTATATTTATGAAAATCTTAGTAGTGCTATCCAAATAATATATATAAGTTTATGGCAGGGTTATAAACACAATACAAAGAAGTAGAAACCCTTATCAACCATGCACCTACTAGACCATACAATTAATATAAATATCTGAATTCTTTTATTTAGTTAATATCCATAAACATATTGAAGTATATTTGCAATAAAAGGAAATGAAACAAAATGTATATGCGTTTAAACCAACTCTTAAGATATGCTATCCTTCTTACAAAACCCAGAAAAATATACCTTCACAATTTAGCCTTTTATTTATTTAACACAATGGGACTAAAAACCTTTAACATCCAAGCAATACAATTCTAAACAGTGTTTATAAAACAATAGGATAATATATATTCTGCTATTTAATTGCAATTTATCCTAATACAAAATTAACTGACAATACCAGAACTTGTATAGATGAGTTACTTAGCCAATCAGACGCAGATTTAAACAATATATGTATATAGGCTGTGAAATGCTAACTTGAGAAAAACACACTGCTTCTTTAAATCTATTAAATACAAATTAACTATGCATATAACTTATCTTACAAAACCTTGAATACGTTACCAAAGTAAAAAGCAGTCGATATCCGATGTTCCTTGGTAGGAATTATTTTACCTCAGATCACCAATAAGTGTATATCGCAATCAATGAGAAGGGTAGATTCGCTTTGCTCAAGTAAAGTGGTATCTCACACCAGCGGGAACCAGTTACAAGTTTTAGCTTCAGCAGAAAATCTGTCCCTTTCTCTCCATTGCATTCACTTTTTATTTGGTTTTCCCATCATTGGTAAATTGTGGGTGGCCCTGCGGGAGCTGACCTTCCCATTGGTTATCTGGGAAGTCTAAATCGGATTGGCCCTTGGAAATTTCATTTTTAACAGCCAGAAAGAACCTTCTGGCTGTAGTTCTCGCAACATAACACCAGGTGGCAGCACAAACAGACACAGCAACATTTGAAACAGCTTAAGTCAGTATTTCTATGAAATGGTTATTAATTTTTATCATAATTTACTGCGACAACTATTCATAATATTTGTTTTGGATAAGTTATATCTTAATGAATTTTCTGATCATTTTGATATGAAACATCACATATCTAACATTATATTAAAATAACTTATATTTCATAGTTATATCACATCAAATATATATCTCATAGTCATATCACATCAAAGTAACTTCCATATTTTCATCTCACTATATTTTAAAAGATGTATGTGAAACTTTATAAACATTTATTTGTATGTTTATATGATATGACTTAATTCATTTCATGCGGCATTCCGTCTCTTTCTAAGATTGATGCTCATGACCAATGGTTGTCTGCAATAAAAATAGAAATAATTATTAGAGATGATCCAATCATTAGTATGTGTATGGTCCATAAGTATTTATTTATATTCTTAAAAACACAGAGGCTAAGTAAGATCTTTTGTGTTTTAAAAACATATATATCATTTCTATGTATATCTGAATTTATCTGTCTGAAAAATATAAGCAAAAACAGAGGTTATTACACATTTTTGACTGACTAAAACAGTTACCTCCCAAGCTTAGCAAATACCCATGTAATAATAATATAGAATTTAGACAATTTCCCAAATTTCTATATTTAATACATTCTGGGGCATGTATTTAAACAGAGAGAGAAAAAAAAATGTTTATTTGCTGTCTGCTTACGTGAACTTCCAGAGTCACACCTTAGCATTTGTCTGTGTTTTCCAAGGCCTTTATTGCTCCACATGGGGTCAATCCATGAGGAGTTGTAAGAGTCTTTAAAACAGCATATTTCCTGTTTAGCCAGCAGTGCAGATGTGTATTTAAAAATTAACACCATGTGCATAAAAGCTGTCTCTCCATGATTTTGATCAGTTCCAAAAGGGTAATTCAGACATTTCGTCTCCAGATATTTGCCTGTATCCTGAAACTGTTATATTTTAGTTCCTTGCTAAATTATACAATTGCATAATTTAACATATTGAGTGTGTGAGATCTGCCAGAGATAATCCTTTGTTCTCCTTTCAGCCAAGAATGTCTCCTGTGCAATTGGAGTGGGGGAGATCTAATCCTTTGTCCTACAGACCATGTTCATATCCACAGATCTATTAAATAAAGACAAATATACCTCTATATATTATTTAATAATATTTCAAATACCTTGACATAAATCCCCCTTTCCAATTCAAAAATATGTAGGACACATGTATTTGAATTGGATCAAAGTTAGTGGTATTTGGTGAGGATGTTGACCGTACACATCATGGACAGTCTTCTATGTAGATAGTCTGTCAATTTTGAACCTTCATGTTTATCAGTTAGGCATCTTTAAACTATAGTATGTCTCTAGTTCATTTGGGGATAGGACACTTCATTTTCCCTCTATGACTTGTAGTTGGGATCTGGGATGACACGCTCGCAATTGATTGATATGGACCCATTTATTTATGAAACCTTCATTTTTGGGGATCCGTATTTTATAGGCCACTGGAGATATTTTGTCAGTAATGACAAAAGGACCTTTCCATGAGGGAAGAAATTTCTTCTCCCTAACCTGATCTCTTCCAAAGTTATAAAGATAAACTTTATCATTTATTTCATATTCCTTTTTGGATGTTTTGAGATCATAATAGGTTTTAGTGGCAGTTGCGGCTCTTTCTAAATTCCTTTGAGAAAATGCAAAGGCATGTTGCAGGTGTTTCCTTAGGTTTTCCACATATTGATGTGTATTGGCAGCGTTTATCAAATTTTGGTCTGATGTACGGTACAGCAGATGCTGAGGTAGAACCATTCTTCTACCAGTCATCAGTTCAAAAGGTGACATCTTGGTAGCACTACTTGGAGTTGCTCTTAATGCCATTAAGACTAGAGGTAGTTTTACATCCCAGTCTTTACCTGTTTCACTCACAAACTTTTTGAGGATTTTAACAATAGACTGGTTGTAACGCTCTACACCACCACTTGAGGCAGCTCTATAAGCAATATGGAGCTTTCTTTTAACCCCTAGTATTTTCCACATTTTTGTCATCACTTCGCTAGTGAAGTGGGTCCCCCGATCTGACTCGATTCTTTGGGGCAGACCAAATCTGGAAAATACATGGTTGATGAGCAATGCTGCACATGTTTCAGCACTATTGTTAGGTGCACTAATGCACTCTACCCATTTAGTGAACAGGCATGTCACGGTTAACATGTATTTGTTACCTCTTGATGATCTTGTTACTGGGCCAATAAAATCAATTTGTATATCTGACCATGGCATTACCATCCCCCTTTTCTGCAATGGCGCTCTATGCGTTGGTGCAGTGGGTTGGAACTGTGGACAGATTAAACACCCTTGACAGTAGGTTTGAACATCTTTCAACATGTGTGGCCAAAAAGCATAATCACGCAATATTTCATACGTGAGTTTGGCACCCCGATGACCAGATGTGGGAGCATCATGGGCATGTTGAAGCATTAGACCTCTGAACTTGGTGGGTACTACCCACTGCTGGATGCCAGTTTTGGAGGTTCTAATTAACAAACCATCCTGTAACTTGAATTGTGATCTAGATTTCATTAAGATTCTAAGATCTTCTTTGCCAATGCAATCATCTTTTGAGATGGGGTTGCTTTCAGGATCTTCTATGTGTTTATAGAAGATGCCTACAATGGGGTCTTCTTTTTGACTAGTGATCAGGTCCTCACTAGGAGAATCCTGACTCCATTGTACCAATTTAGGCTCACTCTGTTGTTTTGCCTGGTTTCTGGTAATGGCTTCTACCTGAATTGCACCCATTAAGTGGTCAATATTAAGGAGTTCTCCAGTTATGGCTCCTTGTTTGGCTAATGAATCCGCAAGGTCATTGCCTTCCTTATCTGGACCTAGAATTCTGGAATGACCCTTGGTCTTTTTCCAGTGTATGGTTAAATCATTGGATACTACCAGATTATCAATCTCGCAGAACAATTTGCCATGCTTGACTGGTTTGTTATTGCTTTTCTGCATGCCATTTCTTTTCCGAGTTGGCAGGTATTCAACAAAACTGTCACGCACATAATTTGAGTCAGTTATGATCACAAATTCATGAATACCATGTTCAATAGCCATTTCAATGGTTTTGAAAACAGCAGTTAGTTCTGCAACTTGACTGGATCTTGGTCCAATGTTGAAACCTACAGATATATTTGAGAATCCGTTTGCCCCAGTTATACCAATGCCAGCGACTAATCTGCGCTCATTATCAATAGTGGCATGGTAAGAACAACCATCAACATATACCCAAGGTAATGTTTGACAATGGTCCTCATTGTACATTTTATATGGGGAAAGCAATTGTTCTTCCAGAAAATCATCTTCTGATAATTCTTCCCCAGGATCTCTAGCAGTACAGTCGTGGAGCTCAGCAAGCCCTTGTGCGACTGGATTCTTTTTATTCTGCTTGTAGCGAATTTCTAAGGGCCAGCCTTGCAAGGAAAGAGTCCACGCTGTTATGCGGCTATTAGACAAATTCCCATCTCTTATTCTCTCACTTTGCAAATATAGCAAAGGCTGGTGGGCCGTTTCTACAATAATTTTCTCGCCCTGTATATAGCTGCGGAAATTTTGTAGAGCCCATACAGTAGATAAGAGGGCTTTTTCGCAATCGTTAAACTTTATTTCTACTGGGGATAGATTTTTGCTCGCATAAGCAATGGCTTTGTTCAAATTATCATGCTTTTGGTATAACACAGCACTCATGCTTATATCTGTGTAACCTGTCTCTAAGAAGAAAGGTTTACCACCTTCAGGGTACGCTAAGCAAGGTGCTTGAGTGAGTTTTCTCTTCAGCTCTCTGATGGCTGTCTCTTGAGACTCACTCCAGTGCCATTTCACATCTTTCTTCAGAAGAAGTAGTAGTGGTTTAGTTAATTCCGCATAATTATCAATGAATTTGCGAGAATAATTTGTCATACCCAGGAATGATCTCAATTCCTTTAAGTTAGTTGGGTTTTTAGAATTCACTATCGCTTCTACCTTTTTCTTCTGGGGATTTAATCCGTCAGAAGTAACTTCATGTCCCAAGAAGTTTACACGAGTGCGGCACCATTGAGCTTTTTGCAGGGATAATTTGACACCTGCCCTTTTAAGTTGGCTGAGGACGTGTTTAAGCTCTGCAATGTGTTTTTCAAAGTCTGTGCTTTTGATTAAAACATCATCCACATAAGATAAGGTCCCCCTTTCCAGTGCGTCAGGCATAGCCTTATGCATGAATACAGCAAATTCATGTCCAGAATTTATGTATCCAAATGGAAGTCTCTGGAATGCATACTGAATCTTTTGGAAGGAGAATGCTAGCTTATATTGGTCCTCTTCATGTACCTTTATGGTCCAATATCCCTGTGCACAATCAATGGCAGTGAATATTTTGGATCCCTGCATTTGTGCTAGACACTGGTCAATGTATGGTACAGGCCAGCCAGACATGTATACTCGTTTGTTTAGCTGTCTTAAGTCAGCACACAAACGCCATTGTCCATTGGGCTTAAGGACACCTAGAATAGGATTATTATAAGAGCTGTGCACCTGTCTGATAATACCTCTTTCTTCCAAATTCCTTATGATCTCTGCAAGAGAATCATATGAGGCTAAGGGAAGTCTGTATTGTTTGACAAATACAGGTGGCGCATTAGGATCTGTTTGTATTCTTGCAATGTGCAAGTCTGTGGTACCACAGTCATAAGAATCCTTAGCGAAAATATCCTTGTACTCCATCAGGAGTTCTCGCAGCTGTTGGCGTTCATCATCGCTAGAACAGCCATTGGCTAAGGATATTTGCTCTTCGACTATTTGCTGAAATCCTGGAAAGATTTCAGGCTGTCCTATTTCATAGGCTTCTTCCAACCTAGAGGTGAGATCCCCTTGATTATAATTTATATTGCTCCCATGACTCTGGGGATTGGGGTAATCTTGCTGTTTGATTGGCTGATCAAACACTAGAGAGGCTTCTTCAATTTTACAGATGCCTTCCTCTGAGCTGAAGGGATAAATAGACTGAATATTAAATAGACCCTCTGGCATAGATGCAAAGGATTGTTCTATTAATTGTTCTTCAGTTAGGTATCCTTCAGGTATTAGCCCAATTACATTATTCTGGAATCCAAAAGTGTAATAACTTGATTCCAGTGCATATCCTATGGTAGTTCCCTTGGATAATGTTATATCCTGTGGGGTCATGTTATGCACAATAATATTTATTGGAACAGTTCCAATATTCACCATAGGAGTGTAGGTTACTGAGACACCCAGATTTTGTATTCTATGGGAGAGGCAAATTAGTGTTTCAGAAGTTTTTAATTTCTGACCTCTCTTTACCTGTAAGGGTAAAAGAAATTTATCAGCCCCAGCAGGAATTATAACATCGCTAGATACCTGCATATTCACAGCATATGGCAATTGCTGGTTTGATTTTAGGGCTGCATTTTCATCCTGAAATACTTCAGGGTCCCCCTTTAACCTGCTCCAAAGGCAAGAATTAATCAGATCTATTTGTATGGCATATCTATGTAAGATATCATTGCCAATGTATATTTGATTATGGGGAGTATTTAAAACTAAAAACAGGTGCTTCACTGACTTATTACCAATAGAGATAGATAATAAGCACTTAGCTGTGATGTTATAGCTTTCAGACCTGTCATCCAGGCCGTTGACACAGTGGTCTTGGGGAGAAAGATATTTAATCACTTTAGGTTCAGCTATTTGCGCTAATAAACCTTCGCTTATATAGCTAGCTTCCTGTTTTAAGTTTATTTTAGCATACTTGGTTTTACCAAGGTCATGTACTTGTATAGGGATAAATAGATCCTCTTTAACTCTCTCAATCCCTGTGAGGTATTGAGCATGGTCTCCCCCTTTAGGGATTTTAGGATCCCCCTTGTGGAGTGATATGGTTAATATATCGCCATCTAGGGAGATATTCGCTATCTTTCCGGGCGAAATTTTAAAAGTATTACCATCAGAGCCACTAAAAGGAGTTTGATCATCTATTTGTAGAATAGTGATTTCAGGTACAGAGTTATTCCTGAAATGAATCTCCACAGCATCTGGTTTCTCTTCCACCACGTGACAGCTATGTCGGGTGCGAGATGTACCAGATTTTTCATAATTGATAGGCCGTTTAACTTGTGACCAAATTACATTATTTATGCAATCAATTATGGTGCTTAATCGTTTCAGGAGATCACTACCAATAATTAACGATCAGTTGGCAGATCCACTATAATGACAGGGTGTCTTATGACCCTGTTCCCCAATTTAAATTTTAACCAGGCAGTACCGTAGACTTTTAGGGAGTCACCCCCAACACCTATTAGAGAACCGTCAAATTCTCTTATTTTGGGTTTGTGGGGTGTTAGCTCATTTAGCTGTGTGTAGTACCTGTGGGATAAGATAGTTGCCTGTGACCCAGTGTCAATTAATCCCCTGATAGGGTTGGAGACTGAATCTTGCAGCTCAACTAGTACATAATATCTTCCTGCAGTTTCTATCATTTCACACATAAAATTTGCATTCTTGTACATCTGTGGGCTTCGCCACGTTTTACCTGGATCCGCTGCGTCATTCGATGCAGAGGAAATTTCATACCTACCTGTTTCCCCTATGACAAGGTCAGCTGGGTTCTTGTGTACTGTATCTGTGGAAATAATGTTAAGAGAACACTGCAGAGGAAAAGTTTGGTTAATTTTTCCCGGCTGATATCGCTCATTGTCACAGCTAATTTGTCCGTTTCCGGTCTGTGGGGAGATAACATGATTAGTATCATTGATATTTATTACTACATTTTGTATATCTCTCCCCTCCCCTTCAGGTGATACTGCAGTATTTATGACTGTGCCTGTGGTCCACTGCTGACCACTGGCTGTACCCCTAAAAAAGTATTGTTCGGTTGCTGAGCCGTAGATTTTTGACTCATATTAGCGATTTGTTCGCTCAACCGATTTAATTGGGTAAACAGCATATCTACCTGATTGTACAAGTTACCTCTACCCCTGGGCCTATCTCTTGGTGCCCCATTGTACTGATTCCTGGACCATTGGGTTCCCTCAGAATCAGGGCCACTATTTCTATTCTGGCGTGGTTGCCCCTGGGGTTCAGCTTGTTCAGCATTAGTACTTTGGGGAGCATTATATACCTGGGGTGTCTGGTTACCCTGAGAATATCTTCGCCGTCTATTGTATCTACCCTTGCGCGGATACCAATTATTTGGTGAGTATTCTCTTTGTGAGTAATTATTCACCTGATTATGTCCCCCACTTTGGTTATAGTCTCCCTGCGCCTCAACCTGTGTAGGGGGAGGGGCAGAATTAAACCTCTGTGGAGATGGCCTGTTTTGACTGGCCACCTCTGCATAAGTTCTCTTGTTAGACTCCAAATTGAGGGGTTTAGGTGACACCCTAGTTTCTGCTACAATTTTGGGTTTTGATTCCTTTTTAACCCCCTGCTCACTGGACTGCTGAATAGAGTATAATTTTGTACTCTCTTTGATCAGCCATTCCAATGAGCAGTCCTCATCAAAATCTCTAGCTAAGTTAATTTTGATGGGTGTAGGCAGTGCTTCAAAAAATAAATTTACAAATTCTGAGCCGTCAAATTTGGGATTATCTTCAGCCATACTGTACGCATTTTTCAATACAGAAAGGAATTCGATTGGACTCTGATTCGCACGACACTTTAAACCATATACCGCTATCTTCGCGGCAGTTTTAGTGCAATATTGCCCGAATTCTTTTCTGCATTGTCGTTTTACCCCATTCCAGGAATGAATATTCATATCCTTTAGTGAGGCAAAGAATTTGTGATGCTTACTGTCAAATACCCAAGGTAGAAATTCAATTTTCAATTTCTCACTTGTAACATTCATTATAGCTAACGCATTTTCAAAAGCCTGTAAATGATCAATTACAGATGTTGTTCCCTTATTGGAGAATATAGGTACTGCGCGTTGTACGAAGGTGATTATTTTATGGGAATCATAGACTTTATCAGACTTATTTTGGGACTCTCTGTTAGAGTTTCCCTCCCCCGCATCAGCTGCGCTACAGCTGTCCTCTGGATTTACATCCTGAGGGGATTGTCTATTTGGGAAATCTACTTCTGACCCGTTAGGGGTCATTTGTCTATGTTGTTCTATATATTTTCGTACCTCGTCCCTGACGCGTTCGCTAAAGGAGTTAGCATTATCTGTATTATTCTCATTGCTAATATAGGGGTTTTCATTATGGCGATATGACCTTTTTAAATCGCTTAATTCTCTCTGGCTTTGCGCAAGCTGTTTATTTAAATCTTGTATCTGTGCGATTAAGTCCATATTGTGCTTATCTAAGGTGGCTAGGTTTTGGGCAAATTCATCCATTTTATTTTTGGCTGTTTTTAAACCCTCTTCGCGTCTGCGCGAGGAACGAATACTATTTTCTAGCTCCTGTATTTGCAATCGTTTGTCTGTGACACAAAACGACATTTCGTCAATTATGCATATTAGAAGGGGCCAAGATTTTAGTATTAGTTTTTCTCGCTTTTTGGGATCTTTGCATTGATTAATCATTAATAATTCCTGGAAGAATTCATTCTCTTCATTCCACATATTATTATTAACGGTAATATTTTTAGCCCTAGTTTCAAGCATATCCACAAAATCATTTAATTCACCAGCAATATTTAACTTCCCTTTAATGTAACTTAAGATATCTTTCTTAAGGACCTGACCTTTAGTAATGGGTATTGTAATGGGACCAATTTCATTGCTATGTATAGAATTAAATGAGTCACTTCTGGCTACAGACATTATTGTATTGGTTTAGTATTTATTTAAATAAAATGCTAATACAATTTTTGCCAATAAAAAGAGAGAAAAATTTTATATTTAAAAAAAAAAAAAAAATATTATTAATTTTGAAATATGAAAAATTAATATTCCGAAATATGAAAAATTAATATTTTTGATTAACTTTGAAAATATGAAAAATTAATATTTTTGATTAATTTTGAAATATGAAAAATTAATATTTTTATTAATTTTTCAAAATTAATCTTTAATAATATTTCAAGATATTAATGTCAATCTCGAAATATGAAAATTAATATTTCAACTTTTCAAAAAAAAAATTATATCTTCAAAATATTAATATCGAAATATGAATTATTTTTTTTTTTTTCTCTTTTATAATAATTTCTATTTACTTACAAATATATTATATCAATTATGATGGATATTATTAAATCTCAGAAAAAGTGCCTCCAATTATTATGTCAGTATATTTATGAAAATCTTAGTAGTGCTATCCAAATAATATATATAAGTTTATGGCAGGGTTATAAACACAATACAAAGAAGTAGAAACCCTTATCAACCATGCACCTACTAGACCATACAATTAATATAAATATCTGAATTCTTTTATTTAGTTAATATCCATAAACATATTGAAGTATATTTGCAATAAAAGGAAATGAAACAAAATGTATATGCGTTTAAACCAACTCTTAAGATATGCTATCCTTCTTACAAAACCCAGAAAAATATACCTTCACAATTTAGCCTTTTATTTATTTAACACAATGGGACTAAAAACCTTTAACATCCAAGCAATACAATTCTAAACAGTGTTTATAAAACAATAGGATAATATATATTCTGCTATTTAATTGCAATTTATCCTAATACAAAATTAACTGACAATACCAGAACTTGTATAGATGAGTTACTTAGCCAATCAGACGCAGATTTAAACAATATATGTATATAGGCTGTGAAATGCTAACTTGAGAAAAACACACTGCTTCTTTAAATCTATTAAATACAAATTAACTATGCATATAACTTATCTTACAAAACCTTGAATACGTTACCAAAGTAAAAAGCAGTCGATATCCGATGTTCCTTGGTAGGAATTATTTTACCTCAGATCACCAATAAGTGTATATCGCAATCAATGAGAAGGGTAGATTCGCTTTGCTCAAGTAAAGTGGTATCTCACACCAGCGGGAACCAGTTACAAGTTTTAGCTTCAGCAGAAAATCTGTCCCTTTCTCTCCATTGCATTCACTTTTTATTTGGTTTTCCCATCATTGGTAAATTGTGGGTGGCCCTGCGGGAGCTGACCTTCCCATTGGTTATCTGGGAAGTCTAAATCGGATTGGCCCTTGGAAATTTCATTTTTAACAGCCAGAAAGAACCTTCTGGCTGTAGTTCTCGCAACATAACACCAGGTGGCAGCACAAACAGACACAGCAACATTTGAAACAGCTTAAGTCAGTATTTCTATGAAATGGTTATTAATTTTTATCATAATTTACTGCGACAACTATTCATAATATTTGTTTTGGATAAGTTATATCTTAATGAATTTTCTGATCATTTTGATATGAAACATCACATATCTAACATTATATTAAAATAACTTATATTTCATAGTTATATCACATCAAATATATATCTCATAGTCATATCACATCAAAGTAACTTCCATATTTTCATCTCACTATATTTTAAAAGATGTATGTGAAACTTTATAAACATTTATTTGTATGTTTATATGATATGACTTAATTCATTTCATGCGGCATTCCGTCTCTTTCTAAGATTGATGCTCATGACCAATGGTTGTCTGCAATAAAAATAGAAATAATTATTAGAGATGATCCAATCATTAGTATGTGTATGGTCCATAAGTATTTATTTATATTCTTAAAAACACAGAGGCTAAGTAAGATCTTTTGTGTTTTAAAAACATATATATCATTTCTATGTATATCTGAATTTATCTGTCTGAAAAATATAAGCAAAAACAGAGGTTATTACACATTTTTGACTGACTAAAACAGTTACCTCCCAAGCTTAGCAAATACCCATGTAATAATAATATAGAATTTAGACAATTTCCCAAATTTCTATATTTAATACATTCTGGGGCATGTATTTAAACAGAGAGAGAAAAAAAAATGTTTATTTGCTGTCTGCTTACGTGAACTTCCAGAGTCACACCTTAGCATTTGTCTGTGTTTTCCAAGGCCTTTATTGCTCCACATGGGGTCAATCCATGAGGAGTTGTAAGAGTCTTTAAAACAGCATATTTCCTGTTTAGCCAGCAGTGCAGATGTGTATTTAAAAATTAACACCATGTGCATAAAAGCTGTCTCTCCATGATTTTGATCAGTTCCAAAAGGGTAATTCAGACATTTCGTCTCCAGATATTTGCCTGTATCCTGAAACTGTTATATTTTAGTTCCTTGCTAAATTATACAATTGCATAATTTAACATATTGAGTGTGTGAGATCTGCCAGAGATAATCCTTTGTTCTCCTTTCAGCCAAGAATGTCTCCTGTGCAATTGGAGTGGGGGAGATCTAATCCTTTGTCCTACAGACCATGTTCATATCCACAGATCTATTAAATAAAGACAAATATACCTCTATATATTATTTAATAATATTTCAAATACCTTGACACAGCAATTAACCACAGTATGCTGTGTAAGCCAGAAACACACAGGCCTGATAGAAAATTAAATTAGATTACACTAGCAAAATGATTTAAAAGTTTTTTTTAAAATTTAAAATAATGTTAAGCAGATATGAGTGGTGGCTGGCTGCTGCTAGGACAGCAATTAACCACAGTATGCTGTGTAAGCCAGAAACACACAGGCCTGATAGAAAATGAAATTAGATTACACTAGCAAAATGATTTAAAAGTAGTTTTTTTTAATTTAAAATAATGTTAAGCATATATAAGTCGTGGTTGCTAGGGAAGCAATTAACCACAGTATGCTGTGTAAGCCAGAAATACACAGGCCTGATAGAAAATAAAATTAGATTACACTAGCAAAATGATTTAAAAGTTTTTTTTATAAATTTAAAATAAGGTTAAGCAGATATGAGTGGTGGCTGGCTGCTGCTAGGACAGCAATTAACCACAGTATGCTGTGTAAGCCAGAAACACACAGGCCTGATAGAAAATGAAATTAGATTACTCTAGCAAAATGATTTAAAAGTTTTTTTTTAAAATTTAAAATAATGTTAAGCAGATATGAGTCGTGGCTGCTAGGGCAGCAATTAACCACAGTATGCTGTGTAAGCCAGAAACACACAGGCCTGATAGAAAATAAAATTAGATTACACTAGTAAAATGATTTAAAAGTTTTTTTTTAAATTTAAAATAATGTTAAGCAGATATGAGTGGTGGCTGGCTGCTGCTAGGACAGCAATTAACCACAGTATGCTGTGTAAGCCAGAAACACACAGGCCTGATAGAAAATAAAATTAGATTACACTAGCAAAATGATTTAAAAGTTGTTGTTTTTTTAATTTAAAATAATGTTAAGCAGATATGAGTCGTGGCTGCTAGGGAAGCAATTAACCACAGTATGCTGTGTAAGCCAGAAATACACATGCCTGATAGAAAATGAAATTAGATTACACTAGCAAAATGATTTAAGAGTTTTTTAAAAAAAATTAAAATAAGGTTAAGCAGATATGAGTGGTGGCTGGCTGCTGCTAGGACAGCAATTAACCACAGTATGCTTTTTAAGCCAGAAACATACAGGCCTGATAGAAAATGAAATTAGATTACACTAGCAAAATTATTTAAATTTTTTTAAAAAAAAATTAAAATATGTTAAGCAGATATGAGTGGTGGCTGCTAGGTAGTGCAGCAATTAACCACAGTACGCTGTGTAAGTCAGAAACACACAGGCCTGATAGAAAATGAAATTAAATTACACTAGCAAAATGATTTAAAAGGTTTTTTTTAAAATTTAAAATAATGTTAAGCAGATATGAATGGTGGCTGCTAGGTAGGGCAGCAATTAACCACAGTATGCTGTGTTAGTCAGAAACACACAGGCCTGATAGAAAATGAAATTAGATTACACTAGCAAAATTATTTAAAAGTTTTGTTGGTTAAATTTACACTAATGTTAAGCAGATATCAGTGGTGGCACTAATCACAGTATATGCTGTGAGCCTCACACACAGGCTGAAAGCCAGGCAATTGCAAATAAAATTACAAATAATAAAAAAAAAATAACGACTGAAGTTATAGCCCTAAAAAGGGCTTTTTGGGGTGCTGTCCTTACAGCAGAGATTAGATGAGTCCTTCAGGACTGTAGTCGACACTAAATACACTAGCCTAGCTATCTATTTCCCTATAATGTCAGCCGCAGCAACACTAAAGCTCCTCTCACTAAGAAAGCAAGATCATAATGAATCTAAAATAGCTGCTGCCAAGGAGCTGTGAGGGTCTGTGAGGGAGTGTCTGCTGCTGATTGGCTCAAATGTGTCAGAAGGCTGTGAGATACAGGGTCAAAGTTTCCTCAATGATGACACATAGCGGGCGGATCGAACATCGCATATGTTCGCCCGCAGCGGCGAACGCGAACAAGCTATGTTCGCAGGGAACTTTTCTCCGGCGAACAGTTCGCGACATCACTACCCTTAAATGGAGCACATGGCTGCCCTGCAGCTTGGATTCCCCTTGAAAGCAGCAGACATCTGAATGTACAGTGTCCTCTTCAGGACACCATAACATAAATTAACATTTTAGTGTGCTCAGGTTTTTCATTACAGTCTTAATTAAAACAACTAAATATATTTCAAGCAAAATATAAGATGGCTTCCATCTTCTCTCCTCAGGCTCATACACTTTCAACCCCACCTCAAACTCATATATGCTGTCCACCAAGAGCAGCGGGAGAAAAACAATGAGCTGGAAAAAGTATTGGTGTAAACAAATAGAGTGATAGAGTGATTGAAAGGAGAGGAAATAAGTTTTGGAATTTAAAAACAGAATTGAATGATTATGGGAGAAGGAACAACACATTTCACAGGTTCTTGAAGTGCATAGTCACATAGGTAGAATGGACAGCTAGACTTCCTTGTAGCCTCAATGGAGATGGTGGCAGCTGTTCCTCTGAGTGACAGAGAATTTGGAGTTTGGTGGCAGTTTCTCTAGTGCAAAGTTTATTGATCTTCCATTGGGTGCCTCAGATGAAGGTGAAGGATAGACAGCTGTCTATATTATTGGTGGTTCCTTGACTTTTTAGTACCACCCAACAAGTCTGTTAACAGCAGAGACATGTGGGTGAAATCACACAGAAGTTTATCTAAGTTGCCGATTTAGTTAGAGCAAAGAGGTTAATCACATATTCCATAAAGTCAAGCTTTATTAACAACCATATAAGATATACTGTAATGAAAAAGGGCACCAGTTGTCATAACTGGGGTGTTTTTTTTTTTTAAATGTGTTTTTTGATTTTTGTAATAAGGCATGCTGTGCTTTTAAGGAGGCCAAAAGTATGTGGACACCTCTACTGATTATTGAGATTCAGCTACGCCCATTGCTAACATATGTATAAAATCCAGCACATCATGAATTCTCCATAGACAAACAATGGCAATACAATGGATTGTATTGAAGATCATAGTGACTTGAAGTGTGGCACGGTAACTGCCTCGGAAAGCAACATCAGCACAAGAACTGTGCATCAAGAGCTTCATGAAATGGGTTTCTAAGCAGAAAAATAAAGAACACAAAGAGAGGCGCTTCATGAAATGGATTTCCATGGCTAAGCATCTGTACACAAGCTGCACATCAACAAGCAGAATGCCAAGCGTCGGCTGGAGTGGTATAAAGAATGCTACCACTGGACTCTGGAGTAAACGTGTGATGATTCACACTTCACTGTCTGGCTGTCAGGTGGTGGAATTTGGGTGTGGTAGGTGAATGCTAACTACTGGAGTGCATAGTGCCTACTGTAATGTTTGGTGGAGGAGTTATAATGGTTTTGGCAATTTTTCAGGATTTGGGCTAGGCCCCTTAGTTCCAGTGATGGTTCATCTTAATGCTACTAGATGCAAAGACATTTTAGACAGTTGGAAGCTTCCAACTTTGTGGCTCGTTTGACTAAGGCCTTTTCCTGTTTTAGCATGACTGTGCCCCTGTGCACAAAGAGAGGTCCATGAAGACATAGTTTGATGAATTTGTTGAGGAAGAACTCGGTTGGCCAAGTTAGAGCCCTTACCTCTTCACCATTGAACACCTTTGGGATTAATTGGTATACCTGAAATCACAAATGCGTTTTTTTGGCTGAATGTGCACAAATTCCTACAGACTCACTCCAAAATCTTGTAAAAAGACTACCCACAAGATTTTATAGCTACAAAGGGGTTGAGGCAACTCTATATTAATGCACATGGTTTTGGAATGGGTTGTCCAACTACATCATATACTGTAGGTATGATGGTCAGTTTATCTCTCTGTGCAGTGTGTGGTTGCTTGGGTATTGAGTCTGTGTTTTTAGTTTTTGTACTAGGCTCTCTGAATTAGTCACTGGCAATCAGGATTGATATTTCACTGTTGACTTCTGACTACTGAGTTTTTTCTGGATCTGTCTTTATGACTTGTTACAGTTTTAAAGTTTTTAAAAAATCTGTTTGTTTTTCGTTGTTGAACCCTGTCTTATTTGCTGCTGTGTATTTGCTAATTGATTTAAAAAGAATTTGTTAATCATCTTACCTACAGTATATATGTATCTAGATATTATGTTCCCCTTATCTGAATCCCTTGTTAAATAACCAAAGCAGTCTAACCAGTTAGCAGAGATCAGACTGTCTGCCGTCTGTTTTGTAACTCAGAATTTGCAGATTAAGCCACTACAATCCACAAGAAGTGATTTCCGTTCAGAAAAAGCACAAACAACTTTAAGTGAATGGGAGTTTTATTTATTTATACATATATGTTTTTACCACCAAATTATCATTTTAAAGTAATGTTATTTTCTAATACTAAATTGATTTTTTATGTTAGATAAATGATCACTGAAAGCAAAATATGAGCTGTAAACATTTGCTTCACTGTGTGAGTGTTGTTCTCGCCAATATCTTCACCACCTGACTCATATAAAGCTACTCTCCACAATAGCTTATGCTAAATCTACTTTAGTTACATAAGGACATTATGGAAGTTCTAGACATATCAACTGGTAAACACTGGTTAACCCAGTTCTATTGCTACCTTACTTCTCTGCTTGTAAACATTTTCCAAAATTAATACTTATTGGTTCAGGACTTAAAGAAATATGAGACAAATATTTTTGCATGAAGATAGGTTAAAGTGCCATGATACCCAAATGTTGAAACACTTGAAAGTGCTGCAGCATAGCTGTAAAAAGCTGACTAGAAAATATCACCTGAACATCTCTATGTAAAAAAGAAAGATATTTTACCTCAAAATGTCCTAAGTATTCAAAGCCATTCTCCTTTAATCCAATCCAAAATAGCGCATACGACATGATCGTCATAGTCATCACAGCACGCCTATAATTGCGCAAATCTGAAAGAAACTTCTTTGCAATATTTATTATTGCTTTGCGCCGATAGGGAACTGCAATTTCGACTTCAATTGCGTGTTGTATATTTCGCCATACAGACTGAGGTGAACACCATTATAATACATGCTTTTACATCTTGTGATGCAGTACTTTCTTCTTTTAACTAATTTTCAAAGGGTCAGCACCAAGAAGAGACTGTTATTGCCAGAAATTTGCGCTTCCACTGGCGCATATGGGTACCGACAGTTTTATATATATATATATATCGATGTATTGATATATTTATTTTTGCAATCTTAAATTATCAACATATGGCAAAAACAGGACAGAAACATTATATAATATAAATATAAGCTAAATATTAACTTAAAAAAAGTTTTTTTAATAACCAAAACATGGCGACGTAAATATTTATAGGGATGTACTGTGATAAATAGGGAGTAAATTTCCAACAGGCATAATTTATCATTATTACGCCCCAGCTCGCCTGCGCAAAGTTACGTGTATTTTTTTTAAGAAATTCAGGCGCACATGTGCACTTCTCCGGAGGCGAGCTGGGGCGCAGTTACAGGTGAGGCACATACAGAGTTTGCCTAGCCTTTGATAAATCTAGCCCTTAGTGTGCTGATTCAGTTTGAGTCATTTCATATTCAGCACAATTCAGAGCAGCAGCTTCTAAGGTTATTAAGATACTAGCATGTATTAAAAGAGGCATTGATGAAAGGGCAAAATGCTGTCACTATATAAATCCCTGGTAAGACCTCACCTTGAGTATGGAGTGCAGTTCTGGGGACCAATCTCAAAAAAAGACATTTCAGATTTAGAAAAAGTTCAGAGAAGGGCCACAAAGCTAATAAGGGGAATGTAGAATTTAAGCTATGACGAGTAGTTAGCCAAACTGGGAGCTTGAGAGGTGAAATAACTACTTTATATAAATATATTCAAGGCCCATATAAAGAAAGGGCAGAAGCTCTGTTTATTCCAAGAAAATTGTTTGTGACAAGAGGAACAATTTAAGGCTGAAGGAAAGGAGATTTAATCTCTTGCAAAGGAAACTTTTTTTCACAGTAAGAGCAATAAAATTGTAGAACTCATTACCAGGGGAGGTAGTGAATGCCAAACCTTAGATACATTTAAAAATGGTTTGGATACATTTCTGGCTAGAAACAGAATTCAGGGATATGATTGCTTGTGTTAAACGGGTCACCTTTTTTTAATGGAATTAATTTAAGCTCAACTGGAGCTTTTTTGTAAGTATATTAGATTTTTTATAGGTTGAATTCGATGAACTCTTTTTTTCCACCTCATTTACTATGCTACTATGTTTTAAATATATTGGACATGGAGTCTATCACTTACCTGTTACTGTACCCTGCTTTCCAGTATCAGAAACCCTGAGGGCAGTGCTTGGTCCATCTTCAGCTGCAAGTTCTACTGTTACTGTGTGAGTTGACGGAACCGGTGCGCAGTGTGTTAGTGCTAATGCCTTGGGGCCCCAGCAGTGGCTGGCAGCTGTGCCTCGGTGGTTTCCTAGCACTTTGGTCTGATGATCAAAAGTGTTGTGAGTTGGCGATATTTTCAAAAAGTATCAAACACAATGTCGAGAATGCAAGCGAAAAATTAAAAAGTGCAGACATTACTGTTTAAAAGCAGCATAGCTGAGAGGTGTTTAACTATACATCGCAATGGGTGACTATGCTGGCAAAATATTCCAAGCACCAAGCCTAATAAATACAGCTATGTATCCCTAAACTAACATAACCCACCACCGCTAACTAACCCTACATTACTTAACCCTTAAACCGCCAATAGCCTACCACAATAAACTTTCTATCCTATTAACCCCTAAACCAGCATAATCCACCACCGCAAACTACCCCTACACTACTTAACACTATACCGCCATAACCCACCATCGCAAACACCCCCTAACCTATTAACCCCTAAACCACCACACAGTTATGTTGCATCACTTTCAAATGATTTAGCATATGGGTATTATTAATATTACCTTTAAACATGAGAAAGTCACAGTGGAGGTCCCTATTAAGCCTGAAGCTGATTAATCTCTCTCTCTCTACTGGTTTCTAACTGAATACATGGGTGAGCCAATGACAATCGGTATATATGTGCAGCCACCAATCAGCAGCTAGAACCTAGGTTCTTTGCTGCTCCTAAACTTACCTAGAAAAACCTTTCAGCAAAAGATACCAAGAGAAGGAAGCAAATTAAATAATAGAAGTAAATTGGAAAGTTGTTTACAATTTAATTCTCTATCTGAATTATGAAAGAAAAAAAAATGGGTTTCATGTCCCTTTAATTTTCCGGGGGGGGGGGGGGGGTAGATTGCAGCAACCGCTTGGTAAATCTACCCCAAAGTCTCTTTTTAATACTGGTTAGTGCTACTTTTTTTCTATAAAATTACTCTAGGTTGATGAAGCTTAGTGCAATATACATTTTTAGATCTAATTCTTTTCAGTATTAGGAGAGAATTATGTGCTCCATTAGAATGTTTTTCTCATGTGCTTAGTATTAGTCTTTGATGTTTAAAGAAGTATTTTCCTATCACTATTCATGCACACACTGTAATATATTGATTTATGGCTCATATGCTTGAAAACAGCATATTCAATTATTCTTTAGTTATGTTATAGTTTTATTTCATGCTGCTGATTTTTGTGTAATGGGGTACTCTGGACTTATTGGCTGTCTCATTTACTTTAACCCCTTCACTACCGGGACTTTCAGAGAAAAACTTGCCCAAAAACTGGAGAATTTTTAGAATTTTTGCTATTACTCCATTAAAACATAAATAAAGCCTTGTTTTTCTTACCTGTCAAAACTATATATATTTTTTAAGTAGACAAGCCACGGTATTGATTTATGCCCATTTTGGTATATTTCATGCCACCATTTCCCAGACAAATGCGATCAATTAAAAAAAAACCATAATTTATGTAAGAATTACCTGATAAATTCATTTCTTTCATATTAGCAAGAGTCCATGAGCTAGTGACGTATGGGATATACATTCCTACCAGGAGGGGCAAAGTTTCCCAAACCTCAAAATGCCTATAAATACACCCCTCACCACACCCACAAATCAGTTTAACGAATAGCCAAGAAGTGGGGTGATAAGAAAAAAGTGCAAAAGCATATAAAATAAGGAATTGGAATAGTTGTGCTTTATACAAAAAAATCATAACCACCAAAAAGGGTGGGCCTCATGGACTCTTGCTAATATGAAAGAAATGAATTTATCAGGTAAGTTCTTACATAAATTATGTTTTCTTTCATGTAATTAGCAAGAGTCCATGAGCTAGTGACGTATGGGATAATGACTACCCAAGATGTGGATCTTTCCACGCAAGAGTCACTAGAGAGGGAGGGATAAAATAAAGACAGCCAATTCCTGCTGAAAATAATCCACACCCAAAATAAAGTTTAATGAAAACATAAGCAGAAGATTCAAACTGAAACCGCTGCCTGAAGTACTTTTCTACCAAAAACTGCTTCAGAAGAAGAAAACACATCAAAATGGTAGAATTTAGTAAAAGTATGCAAAGAGGACCAAGTTGCTGCTTTGCAAATCTGATCAACCGAAGCCTCATTCCTAAACGCCCAGGAAGTAGAAACTGACCTAGTAGAATGAGCTGTAATCCTTTGAGGCGGAGTTTTACCCGACTCGACATCAGCATGGTGAATTAAGGATTTCAACCAAGATGCCAAAGAAATGGCAGAAGCTTTCTGACCTTTTCTAGAACCGGAAAAGATGACAAATAGACTAGAAGTCTTTCGGAAATAATAATAATAATAATGCAACGATTTCTCCTTAGAATTCTTAGGATTAGGACATAATGAAGGAACCACAATTTCTCTACTAATGTTGTTGGAATTCACAACCTTAGGTAAAAATTCAAAAGAAGTTCGCAACACCGCCTTATCCTGATGAAAAATCAGAAAAGGAGACTCACAAGAAAGAGCAGATAATTCAGAGACTCTTCTGGCAGAAGAGATGGCCAAAAGGAACAAAACTTTCCAAGAAAGTAATTTAATGTCCAATGAATGCATGGGTTCAAAAGGAGGAGCTTGAAGAGCCCTCAGAACCAAATTCAAACTCCAAGGAGGAGAAATAGACTTAATGACAGGTTTTATACGAACCAAAGCTTGTACAAAACAATGAATATCAGGAAGATTAGCAATCTTTCTGTGAAAAAGAACAGAAAGAGCAGAGATTTGTCCTTTCAAGGAACTTGCGGACAAACCTTTATCTAAACCATCCTGAAGAAACTGTAAATTCTCGGAATTCTAAAAGAATGCCAGGAAAAATGATGAGAAAGACACCAAGAAATATAAGTCTTCCAGACTCTATAATATATCTCTCTAGATACAGATTTATGAGCCTGTAACATAGTATTAATCACAGAGTCAGAGAAACCTCTTTGACCAAGAATCAAGCGTTCAATCTCCATACCTTTAAATTTAAGGATTTGAGATCCTGATGGAAGAAAGGACCTTGCGACAGAAGGTCTGGTCTTAACGGAAGAGTCCACGGCTGGCAAGAGGCCATCCGGACAAGATCCGCATACCAAAACCTGTGAGGCCATGCTGGAGCTACCAGCAGAACAAACAAGCATTCCTTCAGAATCTTGGAGATTACTCTTGGAAGAAGAACTAGAGGCGGAAAGATATAGGCAGGATGATACTTCCAAGGAAGTGATAATACATCCACTGCCTCCGCCTGAGGATCCCGGGATCTGGACAGATACCTGGGAAGTTTCTTGTTTAGATGAGAAGCCATCAGATCTATTTCTGGGAGTTCCCACATTTGAACAATCTGAAGAAATACCTCTGGGTGAAGAGACCATTCGCCCGGATGCAACGTTTGGCGACTGAGATAATCCGCTTCCCAATTGTCTATACCTGGGATATGAACCGCAGAGATTAGACAGGAGCTGGATTCCGCCCAAACCAGAATTTGAGATACTTCTTTCATAGCCAGAGGACTGTGAGTCCCTCCTTGATGATTGATGTATGCCACAGTTGTGACATTGTCTGTCTGAAAACAAATGAACGACTCTCTCTTCAGAAGAGGCCAAGACTGAAGAGCTCTGAAAATTGCACGGAGTTCCAAAATATTGATCGGTAATCTCACCTCCTGAGATTCCCAAACCCCTTGTGCCGTCAGAGACCCCCACACAGCTCCCCAACCTGTAAGACTTGCATCTGTTGAGATTATAGTCCAGGTCGGAAGAACAAAAGAAGCCCCCTGAATTAAACGATGGTGATCTGTCCACCACGTCAGAGAATGTCGGACAATCGGTTTTAAAGATATTAATTGAGATATCTTTGTGTAATCCCTGCACCATTGGTTTAGCATACAGAGCTGAAGAGGTCGCATGTGAAAACGAGCAAAGGGGATCGCGTCCGATGCAGCAGTCATAAGACCTAGAATTTCCATGCATAAGGCTACCGAAGGGAATGATAGTGACTGAAGGTTTCGACAAGCTGAAATCAATTTTAGACGTCTCTTGTCTGTCAAAGATAGAGTCATGGACACTGAATCTATCTGGAAACCTAAAAAGGTTACCCTTGTCTGAGGAATCAATGAACTTTTTAGTGAATTGATCCTCCAACCATGATCTTGAAGAAACAACACAAGACGATTCGTATGAGATTCTGCTAAATGTGAAGACTGAGCAAGTACCAAGATATCATCCAAATAAGGAAATACCACAATACCCTGTTCTCTGATTACAGACAGAAGGGCACCGAGAGCCTTTGTAAAAATTCTTGGAGCTGTAGCTAGGCCAAACGGCAGAGCCACAAACTGGTAATGCTTGTCCAGGAAAGAGAATCTCAGGAACTGATAGTGAGCTGGATGAATCGGAAAATGCAGATATGCATCCTGTAAATCTATTGTAGACATATAATGCCCTTGCTGAACAAAAGGCAAGATAGTCCTTACAGTTACCATTTTGAATGTTGGTATCCTTACATAACGATTCAATATTTTTAGATCCAGAACTGGTCTGAAGGAATTCTCCTTCTTGGGTACAATGAAGAGATTCGAATAAAACCCCAGCCCCTGTTCCAAAACTGGAACTGGCATAATTACTCCAGCCAACTCTAGATCTGAAACACATTTCAGAAATGCTTGAGCTTTCACTGGGTTTACTGGGACACGGGAAAGAAAAAATCTCTTTGCAGGAGGTCTTATCTTGAAACCAATTCTGTACCCTTCTGAAACAATGTTCTGAATCCAAAGATTGTGAACAGAATTGATCCAAATTTCTTTGAAAAAACGTAATCTGCCCCCTACCAGCTGAGCTGGAATGAGGGCCGCACCTTCATGTGGACTTAGAAGCTGGCTTTGCTTTTTTAGAAGGCTTGGATTTATTCCAGACTGGAGATGGTTTCCAAACTGAAACTGCTTCTGAGGATGAAGGATCAGGCTTTTGTTCTTTGCTGAAACGAAAGGAACGAAAACGATTATTAGCCCTGTTTTTACCTTTAGATTTTTTATCCTGTGGTAAAAAAGTTCCTTTCCCACCAGTAACAGTTGAGATAATAGAATCCAACTGAGAACCAAATAATTTATTACCCTGGAAAGAAAGGGAAAGTAGAGTCGATTTAGAAGACATATCAGCATTCCAAGTTTTAAGCCACAAAGCTCTTCTAGCTAAAATAGCTAGAGACATAAACCTGACATCAACTCTGATAATATCAAAAATGGCATCACAGATAAAATTATTAGCATGTTGAAGAAGAATAATAATATTATGAGAATCATGATCTGTTACTTGTTGCGCTAAAGTTTCCAACCAAAAAGTTGAAGCTGCAGCAACATCAGCCAATGATATAGCAGGTCTAAGAAGATTACCTGAACACAGATAAGCTTTTCTTAGAAAGGATTCAATTTTCCTATCTAAAGGATCCTTAAAGGAAGTACCATCTGCCGTAGGAATAGTAGTACGTTTAGCAAGGGTAGAAATAGCCCCATCAACTTTAGGGATTTTGTCCCAAAACTCTAATCTGTCGGACGTTACAGGATATAATTGCTTAAAACGTTTAGAAGGAGTAAATGAATTACCCAAATTATTCCATTCTCTGGAAATTACTTCAGAAATAGCACCAGGAACAGGAAAAACTTCTGGAATAACCACAGGAGATCTAAAGACCTTGTCTAAACGTTTAGATTTAGTATCAAGAGGACCAGAATCCTCAATTTCTAAAGCAATTAGGACTTCTTTAAGTAAAGAACGGATAAATTCCATTTTAAATAAATATGACGATTTATCAGCATCAACCTCTGAGACAGAATCCTCTGTATCAGAAGAATCATTAGAATCAGAATGATGATGTTCATTTAAAAATTCATCTGTATAAAGAGAAGTTTTAAAATACTTTTTATGTTTACCAGAAGGAGGAATAACAGACATAGCCTTCTTAATGGATTCAGAAACAAAATCTCTTATGTTATCAGGAACACTCTGAACATTAGATGTTGATGGAACTGCAACAGGTAATGGTACTTTACTAAAGGAAATATTTTCTGCATTAACAAGTTTGTCATGACATTTAATACAAACAACAGCTGGAGGAACAACTATCAAAAGTTTACAGCAGATACACTTAGCTTTGGTAGTTCCAGCACCAGGCAGCGATTTTCCAGTAGTATCTTCTGACTCAGTTGCAACGTGGGACATCTTGCAATATGTAATAGAAAAAACAACATATAAAGCAAAATTTATCAAATTCCTTAAATGACAGTTTCAGGAATGGGAAAAAATGCCAGTGAACAAGCTTCTAGCAACCAGAAGCAACAAATAATGAGACTTAAATAAAGTGGAGACAAAATTGACGCCCACATTATTTGGCTCCTAAATGCTATTAGCGCCAAAAATGACGCCACATCCGGAAGCCGACATTTTTGGCGCGAAAAACGTCAAAAATGACGCAACTTCCGGCGACACGTATGACGCCGGAAATAGAAAAAAAATTTCTCGCCAAGAAAGTCCGCGCCAAGAATGACGCAATAAAATGAAGCATTTTCAGCCCCCGCGAGCCTAACAGCCCACAGGGAAGTCAAATTTTAAGGTAAGATAAAAATGATATATTCAAATGCATTATCCCAAATATGAAACTGACTGTCTGAAATAAGGAAATGTTGAACATCCTAAGTCAAGGCAAATAAATGTTTGAATACATATATTTAGAACTTTATAAAAAAGTGCCCAACCATAGCTTTAGAGTGTCACAGAAAATAAGACTTACTTACCCCAGGACACTCATCTACATGTTGTAGAAAGCCAAACCAGTACTGAAACGAAAATCAGCAGAGGTAATGGTATATATATAAGAGTATATCGTCGATCTGAAAAGGGAGGTAAGAGATGAATCTCTACGACCGATAACAGAGAACCCATGAAATAGACCCCGTAGAAGGAGATCATTGAATTCAAACAGGCAATACTCTCCTCACATCCCTCTGACATTCACTGCACGATGAGAGGAAAACCGGGCTCCAACCTGGTGCGGAGCGCATATCAACGTAGAATCTAGCACAAACTTACTTCACCACCTCCATAGGAGGCAAAGTTTGTAAAACTGATTTGTGGGTGTGGTGAGGGGTGTATTTATAGGCATTTTGAGGTTTGGGAAACTTTGCCCCTCCTGGTAGGAATGTATATCCCATACGTCACTAGCTCATGGACTCTTGCTAATTACATGAAAGAAATTGTTGATTTTTGTTTCTCAAACTTTGGTTTTCCCACTATAATTATTTACATACTGCTTGTGCAATTATGACAAAAATGGTTGTAAAAGTTTCTCTGGGAACCCCTTTGTTCAGAAATAGCAGACATATATGGCTTTGCCATTGGTTTTTGGTACTTAGAAGGCCGCTAATTGCAGCTGTGCACCACACCATTATTCCTGGCAGTGAAGGGGTTAATTAGGTAGCTTAAAAGGTTAATTTTAGCTATAGCGTAGAGATTACTGTCCCATCTGACACTTCCCAACCCCTGATCCCTCCCAAAAAGCTCTCTTCCCTCACACAACCCCCACTGGTCACCCCCATCTTAGGTACTGGTTTGCCAGTATGAAAATATAAGACTTTTTTTTTAATAAAATATTTTTTATTTTATTTTAATGTTTTCTACAGTGTAGAATCCCCCAAACAGCTCTAAACCTCCCCCTTGTAACTATTAGCCTCCATCATAGGTACTGGCAGCTGTATGCAAGTACCTATAACCCGTTTAATTTTTCTCTTATTTTCTGTAGCGTAGTGTCCCACCCACCTCCCTCCTCCCGGGATCATTAGTTAGGGCATCCCACACCCCCACATCCCTTTTTCTGTAGTGTAGCTGCCCCATCCCTCCCTGTCCCTTTATTTTTTTTTTCTGTAGTGTAGGGCCCTCCCACTCCCTCCCCCCTTCACTGCTGGGCTGCCCACCCGCCACCCGTCCAAACCTCCCGCCGGGACCAACAGTAGATCGTTACAGACAGTGACGCACACAGTGTCACCGTCTGTAACGATCACGCATCTGCCCTCATATGGAACCGGAGCACCGATCGCGCTCCAGTTCCATATGCGGCAGACGCCTGGAGCTTCAGGAACTCCAGCTCTCGACTGTAACTTAACAGCCGAGACTGCTGGAACTTCCTGAAACTAAGACGTATATATACGTCTTGCGGTACAATAGCCAAAGTATCAGAAGACATATATATATATATCTTGTTGGGTGAAGAGGTTAAAGGGATATGAAAGCCAATTTTTTCTTTCATGATTCAGATAGAGCAATTTTAAGCAACTTTCTAATTTATTCCTATTATCAATTTTTCCTCGTTCTCTTATTTGAAAAAGCAGGAATGTAAGCTTAGGAGCCAGCCCATTTTTGCTTCAGAAACTCAGTAGCACTTGCTGATTTTTTTCCTAAATAAACCTATTTTCCTAATTATTAAGTCAAAATATAACTTAAATCCTTTTATATTTTAATGTGTTTTATTTTGCAATAATAGTTTATTTCAGGTTTGAAAATGTGCTAAACTTTAAAGTGGTATTTTGGATTGTGCTTGGGTGCAGAACTCACTAATTTTACTATGAGCACAGTGAGCGTGGTAATAGCATTCCCTGTGCTATCCATTAAATGTTTCCGCCACGCTAAGATGTTTTGCTTAAAATGTTTAAAGTGACATGACACCTAAAATTTTTCTTTCATGATTAAGATGGAGCATCCCATTTACTTCTATTATATAATTTGCTTCATTATTTCAGTATCCTTTGTTTAAAAGCATACCTAGGTAGGCTCAAAAGCTGGGAGCTAGATGCTGATTTGTGACTGCACATATATGCATCTTGTTATTGACTTACCCATGTGTTCATCTAGCTCCCAGTAGTGAGTTACTGCTCCTTCAAACAGAAATAAATTGGGAAGTTGTTTAAAGGGGTAGTAAACACCAAAAATATTATTTTTTAAAAATATAGATAATGCCTTTATTTACCATTCCCCAGTTTTGCATAACCAACACAGTTATATTAATATACTTTTTACCTATGTAATTACCATGTAAGCTTCTGCTGACTGCCTCCTTATCATATATTTTGACAGGCTTGCATTACAGGCAATTAGTGCTGACTCTTAAATAACTTCACGTGCATGAGCACAATGCTATCTATATGAAACACATGAACTAACGCCCTCTAGCTGTGAAAAACTGTCAAATGCATTCAGTTAAGAGGCACCCTTCAAGGGCTTATAAATTAGCATATGAGCCTACCTAGGTTTAGCTTTCAACTAAGAATAACAAGAGAATAAAGCAAATTTGATGATAAAAGTAAATTAGAAAGTTGTTTGAAATGAAAGCTAAATCATGAAAGCTTAATTTGGACTTTACTATCCCTTTAAAATAGTATGCTCTATCTGAAACATGAAAAACATTTTGGGTTTCATGTCCCTTTAACAATCCACTCATAGTACCAGATTCTTTATTATTCCTTCTGAGAGTGCAGATAACACAACCTGCTCTTCACTTGTAATTTAGTCCTTAATAATTTGTACTTGTGTTCTGCATCATTTTATTTTTGTACGAAGACCAAGAGATATTTAGAAAGGTATTATATTTTTATGAAATGTATATGGCATTATGGTTTGATGTTTGTACATAGCCTCACCTCTGGAACTGAACCTACAATACTTTAGAAGATGTCACCTCTAGTAGCAGAATAAAAATAAATTGTTATAAAGTGAAATACTCTTCATCTGCAAAAATGCACCATAGCAAAGGCTTAATGTGTAAAAGAAGAAAGCCCCCTGCAGAGGGGACCCTGAGCTGTCTGGAATTATGAATTCTATGTGAGCTAATTAGCACTGCTGAGCCGATAGACATTATCGGATCCTTGCGTCTTATGGTACCATAGGATAATCCTACATCATGGGAACAGAGCGGCTCACACGATATGGGCACCCTCTATGACCCCAGAAGCATAAAAGAATAAATGTTTATATGGGTATATATTTTATATAGTCATGGGTCCCTAGATCCTGAGTGAATATTTGCTTAGCAGACAAGTATAACTGAGCATCTACTTCCCACAGTCCCTTGCCTTTAACAATCTTCACAACCACAACTAAACTTACTTGCAATGCACTTGTCAACAAGTAGGACTGTGCTAGTATACAATGAGCTGAAACTGGTGCTCCATTGTTGCTCTTTAGCTTATGGTAAAAGAACCTGTGGTCAAATGGGCACATTGTGGGCTTGCTTTGTTCTTAATTATAATAATTCATCAGGATAACTCCTTTTCACCCATCTTGGGATATAAATACAAACTTTTCTAGGGAGATGATCATTTGGGAAGCTGAATGGGTTTCATAGAGAATATTATTGGTATTGGTCATTCAGGACTGGGCTGTCATCAAAGACTGTCAGGTTAGGTAATGTCCAGAAGAAGACCCAAATGCTAGGGCAAACTTAAACAACACCCTTGCACTCTGAGTTTAATCCAGGACGTGACCCCACAAAAACTTCTATAAAATAAGGTGCTCACGATATGGAGCAGTTTTGGTCTGAGTCCTCTGGGAAGAGAAATGGAATTCTAGATATCAGCCGGATAGACTTCTGAATAGGGAACTGTATACAGGCAGTTTCAGGAATTGTCCTCCACAGTACCAGGGTTGCAGGGATGACAACTTATACTCAGACAGAAGAAGGGTTAAACAATAAACCGTTAATAATGCAGGAGTTGGTAACTTGAAAACAGGCAATTTGAGGGTTAATCACCAGCGTGGTCACTAAGGCTGAGTTTAGCAACTTGTTACCAGGCAGTCTGAGGGTTAAACACAGCAAAGTCAGTAATGCAGAGTTTGGCAACAGGTTATCAGGTAGTTTGAGGGTTAAACACAGTGTAGTCAGTACTTGCAGAGTTTGGCAACAGGTTATCAGGTAGTTTAAGGGTTAACACAGCGTAGTCAGTACTTGCAGAGTTTGGCAACAGGTTATCAGGTAGTTTAAGGGTTAACACTGCGTAGTCAGTACTTGCAGAGTTTGGCAACAGGTTGTCAGGCAGTTTGAGGGTTAACACAACGTAGTCAGTACTGGCAGAGTTTGGCAACAGGTTATCAGGCAGTTTGAGGGTTAACACAGCGTAGTCAGTACTTGCAGAGTTAGGCAACAGGTTATCAGGCAGTTTGAGAGTTAACACAGCGTAGTCAATACTTGCAGAGTTTGGCAACAGGTTATCAGGCAGTTTGAGGGTTAAGAAGCAAAACAGAGTACTCACAGGAGCCACGAAAAGGAACAAACGGGCACCGAAGGAACAGGAAGCCCGGAATAAGAAGCCAATTCCTGACATCAGCAGGAGGGGATGGCACAGCCGAGCACAACCTGTCAATCAAGCACGCAAGGAGGACCGCCGGAGGTTCCCGGCGGCCGAGTGTGACAGTGCCCCCTCCTCAAGGACCCCTCCGGTAGACCCGACCAGGCTTGGCAGGGTATTTCATCTGAAAATACTTGATAAGAGCAGTAGCATGAATATGAGATGCTGGTTCCCAAGATCGTTCAGTGATAGGGTAACCCTTTCAAAGGACCAGGGAGTACAACTGATTGCCCGTAGCTTGGAATCCAGAATCTGACTGACCTCAAACTCTGAAGTACCCTCTGCAGAAAGTGGAGGAGGTGCTTTACTCTTGATGGAGTACCGGTTGTAGATGACTGGCTTGAGTAGAGTTACATGAAACACAGGATGGATCTTGAGGGTCTTGGGTAAGGCCAGACGGTATGCTGAAGAACAAACTTTGGTAACAATTCGAAAATGTCCTATGAACTTAGGACCCAACTTTGTACAAGGTTGTTTTAGACTAATGAATCT
Source organism: Bombina bombina (assembly GCF_027579735.1). Lineage (NCBI taxonomy): Eukaryota > Metazoa > Chordata > Amphibia > Anura > Bombinatoridae > Bombina > Bombina bombina. Next base: position 52,040,771 of record NC_069499.1, on the reverse strand, counting down.
AGTGGATAAAAATACCCTGTCTCCAGTACGAAGTAAAGGAGCCTTACACCTTCTGCGATCAGCATAGTTCTTAGGTCTTAAGAAAGAAGAGAGCAGATTTTGACGAATTAGTTGCCAATGGTTACTGAGGTTTTTCACAATGCGATCTGCTCCAGGAACATCAGTAGAACTGGTAATCATAGCAAAAGTTCTAGTTTCAAAACCATAAGCCGCCTTGAAGGGTGAGGTCTGTAAGGAGGAATTATAGCATGAGTTGTGAGCTAATTCCGCTAAAGGCAATAACAGACTAGTTGGAGCGGTGATGGTTTACATAATGTCTAAGAAAAGATTCCAAGGATTGATTTACACGTTCAGTCTGTCCGTTCCAAAATTTGGAAACAACTTGAACTCCACGATCAGAGACTATGTCAGAGGGAAATCCATGTAAACGAGATATATGCAGAACAAAAAATTCAGAAAGTTTTCGAGCCGAAGGTAAACCTGGAAGATGTATGAAGTGAGCAGACTTGGAGAACCGATCCACCACTACCCAAATGGTCGTATTTCCAGCAGAAACAGGAAGATCCGTAACAAAGTCCATGGATAAGTGGGACCAAGGGTAATGAGGAACAGGAAGAGGCTGTAAAAAACCAAACGGTCGATGAGAAGATTGTTTCGAAGCACAAGAACTGCAAGCAGCAATGTAATCCTTAACATCCCTCCTCATGGTGGACCACCAAACATGCTGCTTCAGTTTCCACAAAGTATTGGTTACTCCAGGATGACCTGCTGATATGTTGTCGTGAGCCCAACGTAAAAGCTTAGGACGTAATCCTCTGGGTACATACAGGATACCAGAAGGTAGTTTGTAAGAAGATGGTACCCGGTCTTGAGCAGAACGTAAAGCCTGTACTGGAAAAGAGGATACTTGAGCCAAAACTCTGACTGGTCATAGTATGGGTTCAGAATCCAATGGAGAAGACTACGAAGATTGAAATTGCCTGGATAATGCATCTGCCTTGGAATTTTTGGAACCAGGAACATAGGAAAGTACAAAATTAAACCTGAAGAAGAACAAGGCCCACCGAGCCTGACGAGGATTGAGGCGTTTAGCTGTATGGAGGTATAGGAGATTCTTGTGGTCTGTCAGAATGAAAAAAGGTTGACTAGTACCCTCCAACCAATGCCTCCACTCATCCAGAGGAAATTTTATAGCCAAAAGTTCCCTATTGCCCACATCATAGTTTAACTCAGCAGGATTTAATTTTTTAGAATAGAATGCCACTGGATGTATCTTGCTGGTAGACGGATTTCATTGGGAGAGAACAGCACCAGCAGCTATAGAGGAAGCATCTACCTCCAAAATAAACTGGAGATCAGGAATTGGATGACTGAGGAGAGGTGCAGAAGAAAATGCTGATTTCAGCGTTTCAAAAGACTGTACTGCCGAAGTAGACCAGTTCTTACAATCTTGCCCTTTCTTAGTAAGAGAAGTGAGAGGAGACGTGATGTCAGCGAAGTTCTTTATAAACTTTCTATAGTAGTTGGCAAAGCCAAGAAACCTCTGCAGGGATTTGAGAGTGGTTGGTCTCGGCCAGTCCTTGATAGCCGAAAGTTTAGCAGGATCCATCTCAAAACCAGATTCTGAAATAATATAACCCAAAAAGGGAATGGAACTCTGATGCAAAGAGCATTTCTCTAATTTAGCGAAAAGGGAGTTATCACGTAATCTTTGAAGCACAAGTTTTACATGGTGCACATGTTCCTGTAATGTTCTGGAATAGATCAGAATGTCATCGAGATAAATGATAACAAATTGATTTAGATAATCTCTGAAGATTTTGTTAACAAAGTGCTGAAATACTGCTGGTGCATTGCACAATCCAAAAGGCATTACAAGATACTCGTAGTGACCAAATCTAGTGTTAAATGCCGCCTTCCATTCATCTCCTTTATGAATTCTGACCAAATTGTAGGCCCCATGGAGATCCAACTTGGAGAAAATAGAAGCACCTTGAAGACGATCAAATAGCTCAGGGATGAGCGGAAGAGGGTAACTGTTTTTGACAGTAATCTGATTCAAAGCCCGATAATCAATACAGGGACGAAGACCTCCATCTTTTTTCCCAATGAAGAAAAAACCCCACACCCACAGGAGAAGAGGAAGGGCGAATAAATCCTCTGGCTAAGTTGTCCTTAATGTATTCTTCAAGAGAGACATTTTCTTGACGAGAGAGAGGATAGGTCCTTCCCTTAGGTAAAGGTACCCCTGAATACAATTCGATAGGACAGTCAAATATCCGTTGCAGAGGTAACGTCTCAGCCTCCTTTTTAGAAAACACATCACAAAAGGCATGATAGTAATTAGGCAACGAATCAGGAACTTCCACCATAGCTACAAGAGGACAGGATGGTTTAGAGGGATTTTGCAGGCAATGCTTAAAACAGGTAGTTCCCCCTGAAATAAGTTCTCCTTTCGACCATGAGAATACCGGATCATGAAGCTGCAACCAAGGTAACCCCAGAATCAACGGTATGTGGGGGGAAGAGATGACATCAAAACGAATAATTTCAGAGTGGAGTATGCCCACAGATAAAAGAAGAGGAATAGTAGAATGTTGAATGATTCCAGAACCCAGAGGCTGTCCACTAACAGTAGTTACTTTGATTAACTGTTTCTTGGCTAGAAGAGGAATCCTGAGAGAGTCAACAAAACTTGAAACAATTAAATCTCTAGCAGCTCCGGAGTCAATGAGAGCTTGAGCTTGAATCTTGGTGTTTCCAAAAGTCATAGTTACAGGAACAAAGTTTAGAATTGAGGGATGACATGGGATTCTGGCTTAACTCTGTCCCTCTATCAATAGTTAAGCCTTGGATTTTACTGGCCGGATTGGACAGTCCTTCAGTAAATGTCCTTTGGTGCCACAATACAGACATAACCCAAGAGTGCACCTTTTATGGCGTTCAGCTTCTATTAATAGTTCCTACTTCCATGGGTTCTACAGACTCTGAAGAATGGGAATTATTATTAGAAAGACTTGGGGTTCGAATAGGAGGACGATAAGTAGATCTAGAAAAGGATCTCCGATTCCTATCTCTTTCCTGAAGACGTTCAGAATGCCGGGTGTCAAGATTAATACACAAATTGATAAGATCCTCCAACGAGTCGGGAAGCTCCCAAAATACTAGTTCATCCTTAAGGCATTCGCAAACTCCTTTGCAAAAGGCTGCCCGTAAGGCTCCATGGTTCCAATCAGTTTCTGCATTCAATAGCATATTCAGCTACCGAAAGGGATCCCTGTCTCAAATGCAACAATCCTTCCTCAGCAGCTGCAGACCTCCCAGGCTTGTCAAAAACAGAAGAAAAAATAGACACAAATAATTCCACATCCTGAAGTAGAGGATCGTCTTTCTCCAAAAGAGGAGACACCCAGGCTAGAGCCTTACCCTTCATGAGGGATATAATAAAGGTGATCTTGGAAGAAGAATTGACAAATACTTGAGGATTGTTTCTGAAGTGTAAGCGACACTGATTTAGGAATCCACGGCATTGTTTCGGATTTCCGTCATATTTATCTGGAAGAGGGATTCTAGGTATATACTGTCCAACTGGCTAAGGCGGTTATAAACGGCATTGGAACTAGCAGCAGCTGCAGCAGGAGTAGCCGTAGCTTGAGAAGGAGCGGAGAGGTTATGTAGCAGAGCAGTAATCTGGTCAATCTTGGAATCCAAAGATTGCAAATGAGCAGAATGATTTCCTAGAAGTTGCCCTTGTAGAGCCACAGCCCTGGATAACTCATCAGGGTCCATAATATGGCCCGTTTGTAATGTCAGGTTAGGTAATGTCCAGAAGAAGACCCAAATGCTAGGCAAACTTAAACAACACCCTTGCACTCTGAGTTTAATCCAGGACATGACCCCACGACAACTTCTATAAAACAAGGTACTCACGATATGGAGCAGTGTTGGTCTGAGTCCTCTGGGAAGAGAAATGGAATTCTAGATATCAGCCGGATAGACTTCTGAATAGGGAACTGTATACAGGCAGTTTCAGGAATAGTCCTCCACAGTACCAGGGTTGCAGGGAAAGACAACTTATACTCAGACAGAAGGAGGGTTAAACAATAAACCGTTAATAATGCAGGAGTTGGTAACTTGAAAACAGGCAATTTGAGGGTTAATCACCAGCGTGGTCACTAATGCTGAGTTTAGCAACTTGTCATCAGGCTGTCTGAGGGTTAAACACAGCAAAGTCCGTAATGCAGAGTTTGGCAACAAAGGTTATCAGGCAGTTTGATGGTTAACACAGCGTAGTCGGTACTTGCAGAGTTTGACAACAGGTTATCAGGCAGTTTGAGGGTTAAGGAGCAAAACAGAGTACTCACAGGAGCCACGAAGAGTAACAAACGGGCACTGAAGGAACAGGAAACCCGGAATAAGAAGCCAAGTCCTGACGTCAGCAGGAGGGGACGGCACAGCCGAGCACAACCTGTCAATCAAGCACGCAAGGAGGACCGCCGGAGCTTCCCGGCGGCCGAGCATGACAAAGACTTGAAATATTTTCTGGGAGAAAAATTCTATTTAAGTGAATGGAAAACCCTAATCATAGAAAGGTGTGTGTTGGGATGGGCATAAGGAAGTTCTTTTCCCGACAACATAGCTGAAGCCGGAATCACACAACAAAAGGAACTATGATGAGTATATTGTCACATGTAAAGTTGTAGTTTTGTATATGCTTGGTGTGGTGGAAAGCTAAAAATGCAGTTACACAAACTTCATATGGCTTCTCACGTCAGAGCTACTCAAAACAAAAAAGTAATTGTGAGAGGCAGCCAATGAAATGTGAAAAAAAGGCAAATTTACAATTATCAGACTTCATGAGGAATCATGTGGGTCAACGTTATAAGCAATACTAAATGTGTACATAATCATGTGATCATCCTTATAAGCAATACTAAACATGTGCATAATCATGTGATCATCCTTATAAGCAATACTAAACATGTGCAGAATTATGTGATCATCCTTATAAGCAATACTATACCTGTACATAATTATGTGATCATCCTTATAAGCAATACTAAACATGTGTATAATCATGTGATCATCTTTATAAGCAATACTAAACATAATCATGTGATCATCCTTATAAGCAATACTAAAAATGTGCAGAATCATGTGATCATCCTTATAAGCAATACTAAACATGTGCAGAATCATGTGATCATCCTTATAAGCAATACTAAACATGTGTAGAATCATGTGATTATCATTATAAGCAATACTAAACATGTGATCATCATAAGCAATACTAAACATGTACATAATCATGTGATCATCCTTATAAGCAATACTAAACATAATCATGTGACCATCCTTATAAGCAATACTAAAAATGTGCAGAATCATGTGATCATCCTTATAAGCAATACTAAACATGTGCAGAATCATGTGATCATCCTTATAAGCAATACTAAACATGTGTAGAATCATGTGATTATCATTATAAGCAATACTAAACATGTGATCATCCTTATAAGCAATACTAAACATGTACATAATCATGTGATCATCCTTATAAGCAATACTAAACATGTACATAATCATGTGATCATCCTTATAAGCAATACTAAACATAATCATGTGATCAGCCTTATAAGCAATACTAAACATGTACATAATCATGTGATCCTCCTTATTAGCAATACTAAGCATGTACATAATCATGTGATCATACTTATAAGCAATACTAAACATGAATATAATCATGTGATCATCCTTATAAGCAATACTAAACATGTACATAATCATGTGATCACCCTAATAAGCAAAACTAAACATGTGTATAATCATGTGATCATCCTTATAAGCAATACTAAAAATGTGCAGAATTATGTGATCATCCTTATAAGCAATACTAAACATTTGCAGAATCTTGTGATCAGCCTTATAAGCAATAGTAAACATGTGCATAATCATGTGATCAGCCTTATAAGCAATACTAAACATGTGCATAATCATGTGATCATCCTTATAAGGCTGATCACATGATTATGCACATGTTTGCTTTGTTCTGTTGGGATCCTTTGATGAAAAGCATTTCTAGGTAGACTCAGGAGCAGCAATGCATTACTAATAACTAGCTGCTGATTGGTGGCAGCACATATATGTCCCTTGTCATTATTAAGCAAGCTCTCAGTAATGCATTGCTGCTCCTCATAGGCGTGACACAGCATACTGCACTAACTATATATATAAAACATAATTTATGCTTAGCTGATTAATTCCTTTCTTTCATAGTGGTGAGAGTCCATGATCCATTATTCCTGGCAATTACTCTTCCTTACCACTAAGAGGAAAAGATTCCCAAACCCCAAGAGCCCTAAAAAAAACACTCCCACCTCACACATACCTCGGTCTAATGCATAGCTAAGCATAGTGAGGTAAGGAAAAGGAATAAGAGTCATAAAAAAGAGCAGGGAAAAAAGATGTGCAGAATAAAATACTAAACAAAAACAAAAAAAAGGTGTGTTCTAGTGGACTCTCACCACCATGAAAAAATGAATTTATCATGTAAGAAAAATTATGTTTTCTTTCATACAGGTGGTGAGAGTCCAGAGATCCATTACTCCTGGGCACTTATACCCAAAATGTGGAGTCCACCACTAATAACATAAAAGGAGGGATTTAAAAAAGATCTTTTTTTTCACTGAGAAAATTAAATCCACAACCCCAATAAATGTTTTTTTTTTTTTTTATGGACTTAAAAATAAATCAACCAGGCCAAAAAAAAAAAATCAAGCAAAGAAGACCAAGTAGCTGCTTTGAAAATATGGTCAACTGAAGCCTCATTCTTGAAGGCCTAAGAAGTAGCAGCTGACCAAGTAGAATGAGCAGTAATCTGTTATAGTGAAGGCTGATCTTCCTCCAAGTAAGTCCAGTGAATCAAAAGTTTCAACCAAGAAACCAACTTAACAGCGGAAACTTTCGGTGCTTTTCTAGAACCAGAAATGTGACTGAACAAACTAGAAGTTTGTCTAAAGGTCTTAGTAGCATCAATGTAATATTTCAATGTCCTAACAACATCCAGATTATGCAAAGATGTCTTTGAAGCATTCTTACTATCAGGACGTAAAGAAGGGACAACATTCTCTATGCTATTGTTATCTGAAGAAACAACTTAGGCAAGAATTAAAAAGTAGTCAGTAAAACTGCTTTATCCTGATGAAAAATAAGATAAGGAGGATCACAAGAAAAAAACAGACAACTCAGAAAACCTTTCTAGCAGAAGAAATGATTAAAAGGAATAAAACCTTCCAAGAAAGCAGTTTACTATCCACCTTATACATAGGTTTAAAAGGAGGAGACTATAAAACCCTTTAAAACCAAGTTAAGATTCCATGTAGGAGAAATTGGCGTAATTACAGGTTTAATATGAACCAAAGCCTGAACAAAACCATGAATAAAAATGGAGATTAGCAATCTTACTATGAAACAAGACTGAAAGGGCAGAAATCTGTCCCTTCAGATAAATGCCAGATAGACCCTTATTTAGACCATCCTGTAGAAACTGCAGAATCCTAGGAATTCTGAAAGAATGCCAGGAAAAAAACATGAGCCATACAACAAGAAATAAAGGCCTTCCAGACCTTATTATAAATGTTCCTAGTTACAGGCCTGAATTAAGGTTTAAATCACTTATTCAGAGTAGCCTTTATGTCTAAGGACTAAACGTTCAATTTCCATGCTATTAAGTTCAGAGACTTGAGGTCCAGATGGAAAAAAAACGGACCTTGAGACAGAAGGTCTGACCTTAGAGGAAGAGGCCAAGGAGGGCAGCTAGACATCTGAACCAGATCCACATACCAATTCATTTGAGACCAAACTGGAGCAATCAGGATAACTGAAGATTTCTCTAGGCTTATCTTGGAGATCACTCTGGGAAGAAGTAACAGAAGAGGGAACAGATAAGCAAACTGAAATGACAAAGGAGCTACTAGAGCATCCACTAACTCTGCCTGATGATCCCTGGACCTCAGAAATTACCTGGGTAGTTTGTTGTTCAAGCGGGAAACTATTAGACCTATCTCTGAAAGACCCCATATATGGTGAATTGGAACATGAAGGTAAGCATCCTTCTTATCTATTGTGGACATAAACTGACCTTGATAAACAAAATGCAGAATAGTCCAAATAGCTTCCATTTTGAAAGATGGAATCCTTACAAACTTGTTTACAGCTTTCAGATCCAGAAATGGTCTGAAAGTACCTTCCTTCTTTGGAACAATGAAGAGATTTGGATAAAATCCCATTCCATGTTCCTGCAAAGGAACTGACACAATCACTTTTATAGCTTCCAGATCTGATGAGACAGACTGGAAAAAAGCTTGATCTTTTAAAGGATACCTTGGACAGAAAAAAATTCCTCTGGGAGACCTTGTTCTTAATCCTATTCGATATACCTGTGTGACTATATTCAGAACCCAGGGATCTGGAACAGATTGAAACCAAACCTAGTGAAAGAGGCTTAACCTGCCCCTACTAGAACTTCTGCATCAGGAGCCACACCTTCATGCAGATTTAGTAGTAGGGATAGATTTCTTAGTCTGCTTTGACTTGCTTCAGTAAGCACTAGGCCTCCAGATTGAGCCAGATGTGCCTTGCTTCTGAGCAGAGGAGTCATTTGTTTGTTCCTTATTCTGACAAAAGGAGCCAAAACAATTGGAAGCTTTAGATTTCCCTCTAGACTTCTTGTCTTGAGGAATAAAAGCCCCTTTACTTCCAGTAACAGCAGATATAATAGACTATAAATAAGAAACAGTTTCTTTCCCTGAAATGAAAGAGACAATAATCTGGATTTTGACACCATATCCACAGACCAGAATTTAAGCCATAAGGCTCTCCTGGAAAGGATTGCCAAAGACATGCTTTTGATCTTCATAATACCAAGCACAGCATCATAAATAAAAGAATATGTTCAATTTTAAACAAAAAATAGGAAATTTCAGGTTCAACATCCTCATCACCAGAAGAAACTTCACCATCTGAAGAAATAACAGTAACTTTGGCTTCAAGACACATAGTACTAATAATATAATGTAAATTCTGAACTGACCTTTTACTTTTGTTTGAGGGCAGGATAGCAGCCAACACCTCAGAAACTGCAGCCTTTATTAATATTTTCACACTGGGTGAAACATCATTAACATTCTCCTGTAATGAACAAACAGAAGGAGGATTAATACCTAAAGAAGCAGTAATAGGTTGGTCTGATTGCATCAATACATTTAAACATGTCACATAAATGAGCTGGAGCAGGCACCACAGCTCTTTTACAATAAGCACACCTAATAATGGTAGAAAGGTATTTAGGCGACTTGGCTTCTACTTAGGGACAGAATCAGTCAGCTACATTATAGCATTTGACAAAACAAAGCAACACTATAACCCCCTTAAAAAACCTCTTGAAAAAATGGTAATAACTTCCCCCCTCCTAAGTAGCTTTTAAAATAGACTTACAGATACATTGCTCTCTAAGCCACTGTAAGATAACTGTAAGACAAAGCAGGAGACATTAACACATCTGAAGGACAGATAACTCTCTAGAAACGCACGCAAAAAAACTGATAGCTAGAAAAGATTTTTAACGCGTCAAAAACCCGACGTGCGCATAGCTGAGACGTACGTGCTCTAACCCTTGGCTGTGTAAACCAGCCAAACCACAAAAATAACTTAAACAGACTAAAGTAATGTGCGCTAAACTGACAAGTCTAAACACAACGTGCGCAACCCCAACGTTCGTAAACTTAAAGGCAGATGCCCGAAAATTAAAACTAAACACGCTAAATAGCGAGGGGAATAATGTAAAGTATTTTGTCCCAGGGCCATATAAATTAATAAATATATATAAACTATAAGTGTCCATAACAAAGCTATAGAGTGTCTAAAATGTTAAAAAAATTATACTTACCAACCAATAGACACTCTCCATCAAATAAGCAGCAGAAAGTCAAACCAGTACTAAAACATATCAGCAGCGGTTTATGAAACAGGAGTATAGTTGTAGATCAATGAAGGGAGGCAAAAGACAAGTCACTGATAAATTTCCCATGAGGTGAAAAAAGATACACAAACCATACCCCATATACATCCCTCTGACAAGCACTGTACTCTGAGGGGAAACAAGGCCTCAATAAAGACTGAAAAACCCTCACTCTGAAGAATCACATTCTTCAACCACATCAAGCTGAGGCAAAGTAAAGACTGATGTATGTGTGAAGTGGGAGGGGTTTTATAGAGTCTTGCGGTTTGGGAATATATATACATATATATATATATATTTTTTACAAATATACCCCTCTCAGTTTACAGTCTTCACAGCAGAGAAACACTTCAATCACACTGTATTAGGTGTTAAAGCCTTGGCCTGTTTATTTACAGACAATTTGCAGGAATACAGGTAACATAAACAAAATAACTAAATAAATCCTTGAACAATTGTGCTTACTATAGTATCTAACTAAAGTTAAGTGGCTTTTCCACACTACTGCAAAATTACAAAAACAGATGGCAAACCTCACAGGTCTAAAACCTCTAGACAGCAGCACAACTCCATATCCGCTGTCTTTCACATACAGGTTCTCTCTAGCAGCTTCAGCACACTATTTAACAGGAGTTAATTGACCTTAATTAGCTGCAGGTGAGAAAACCTTAGTTTGCAGGGAAAACCTGAACTGGATTCTTCACCTGCAATTCTCTGCCACATCCAAACTTGAGAGTGGATTACTGGCCCATGATACACAATTAATAGCACATTTTCAATTCCATCAAAAACAGTGTAGAATTTGTGGGGAAACATACGCCTAGATTTAGAGTTTTGTCAGTAAAGACCCGCGTAGCTAACGCTGATTTTTTTCCCAGCGCACCCTTAAAGGGACACTGTACCCAAAAATTTTCTTTCGTGATTCAGATTGAGCATGAAATTTTAAGCAACTTTCTAATTTACTCCTATTATCACATTTTCTTCATTCTCTTGGTATCTTTATTTGAAATGCAAGAATGTAAGTTTAGATGCCGGCCCATTTTTGGTGAACAACCTGGGTTGTCCTTGCTGATTGGTGGATAAATTCATCCACCAATAAAAAACTGCTGTCCAGAGTACTGAAACCAAAAAAAAGCTTAGATGCCTTCTTTTTCAAATAATGATAGCAAGAGAATGAAGAAAAATTGATAATAGGAGTAAATTAGAAAGTTGCTTAAAATTGCATGCTCTTTCTGACTTACAAAAGAAAAATTTTGGGTACAGTGTCCCTTTAAGACAACGCTGGTATTTAGAGTTGTCTGAGGGGCTGCGTTAGGCTCAGAAAAGGGTGCGTTGAGCCTAATTTAGCTCCACTTCAACCCTCAATACCAGCGTTGCTTACGGTAGCGGTAAGCTGGAAAAACGTGCTCGTGCACGATATCCCCATAGGAAACAATGGGGCAGTTTGGGCTGAAAAAAACCTAACACCTGCAAAAAAAGCACCGTTCAGCTCCTAACGCAGCCCCATTGTTTCCTATGGGGAAACACTCTCTAAGTCTGCACCTAACACCCTAACATGAACCCCGAGTCTAAACACCCCTAACCTTACACTTATTAACCCCTAATCTGCCACCCCTGCTATCGCTGACACCTGCATTATATTATTAACCCCTAATCTGCCACTCCGGACACCACCGCCACCTACATTATCCCTATGAACCCCTAAATCTGCTGCCCCTAACATCGCCGACCCCTATATTATATTTATTAACCCCTAATCTACCCCCCCAATGTCGCCGCTACCTACCTACGCTTATTAACCCCTAATCTGCCGACCGGACCTCGCCTCCACTATAATAAATGTATTAACCCCTAAACCGCAGCACTCCCGCCTCGCAAACACTAGAATAAATAGTATTAACCCCTAATCTGCCCTCCCTAACATCGCCGCCACCTACCTACAATTATTAACCCCTAATCTCCTGCCCGCACCGTCGCCGCTACTATAATAAAATTATTAACCCCTAAACCTAACTCTAACACCCCCCTAACATAAATATAATTTAAATTAAACGAAATAATATTCCTAAAATTAAATAAATTAATCCTATTTAAAACGAAATACCGACCGGACACCGCTGCCACCACCTACATTATACATATAAACCCCTAATCTGCTGCCCCTGACATCGCCGACCCCTATATTATATTTATTAATCCCTAATCTGCCCCCCCCCCCCAACGTCGCCGCTACCTAACGACACTTATTAACCCCTAATCTGCCGATTGGAGCTCGCTGCCACTATAATAAATGTATTAACCCCTAAACTGCCGTACTCCCGCCTCGCAAACACTATAATAAATTTTATTAACCCCTAATCTGTCCTCCCTAACATCGCCGCCACCTACCTACAATTATTAACCCCTAATCTCCCGCCCGCAACGTCGCCGCTACTATAATAAAATTATTAACCCCTAAACCTAACCCTAACACCCCCCTAACATAAATATAATTTAAATTAAACAAAATAATATTCCTAAAATTAAATAAATTAATCCTATTTAAAACTAAATACTTACCTATAAAATGAACCCTAATACAGCTACAATATAACTAATAATTACATTGTAGCTATTTTAGGATTTATATTTATTTTACAGGCAACTTTTTATTTATTTTAACTATTAATAACTATTTAATAGCTACCTAGTTAAAATAAGTACAAAATTACCTGTAAAATAAATCCTAACCTAAGTTACAAATACACCTAACACTACACTATCATTAAATTAATTAAATAAATTAATTAATTAAATAAATGGAGCAGCCAATAGAATGCGAGCTCAATACAATTGGCTGATTGGATCAGATTTTTTCTACCTTAATTCCGATTGGCTGATAGAATTCTATCAGCCAATCGTAATTGAAGGGACTCCATCTTGGATGACGTCCCTTAAAGGAACCTTCATTCGTCGGGAAGTCGTCGGTAGAAGAGGATGGCTCCGCGTCGGCTCCTTTGAAGATGGCTCCGCTCCGGATGGATGAAGATTGAAGACGCCGCCTGGATGAACACTTCTACCGGATGGAGAACATCTTTTGCCCCGCTTGGATGAAGACTTCTACCGGATCAAGGACCTCCTCTGCGCACCTTGGATGAAGAATTCGGCTCAGCTGGGTGAAGATGACTCAAGGTAGGGAGATCTTCAGGGGGTTAGTGATAGGTTTTTTTAAGGGGGGTTTGGGTGGGTTAGAGTAGGGGTATGTGGGTGGTGGGTTGTAATGTTGAAGGGGGGGTTGTATTTTTTTTACAGGTAAAAGAGCTGATTACTTTGGGGCAATGCCCCGCAAAAAGCCCTTTTAAGGGCTGGTAAAAGAGCTGATTACTTTGGTAGTTTAGAATAGGGTAGGGCATTTTTTTATTTTGGGGGGCTTTTTTATTTTATTAAGGGGCTTAGATTAGGTGTAATTAGTTTAAACTTCTTGTAATTCTTTTTTATTTTTTGTAATTTAGTGGGGGTTTTTTTAGAATAGTTTATTTTATTGTATTTTAATTTAGCTAATTGTAGGTCATTAATTTAATTAATTTAATGATAGTGTAGTGTTAGGTGTATTTGTAACTTAGGTTAGGATTTATTTTACAGGTAATTCTGTACTTATTTTAACTAGGTAGCTATTAAATAGTTATTAACTATTTAATAGCTATTGTACCTAGTTAAAATAAATATACAAAGTTGCCTGTAAAATAAATATAAAAATTCTAAAATAGCTACAATGTAACTATTAGTTATATTGTAGCTATATTAGGGTTTATTTTATAGGTAAGTATTTCGTTTTAAATAGGATTCATTTATTTAATTTTAGGAATATTATTTCGTTTAATTTAAATTATATTTATGTTAGGGGGGTGTTAGGGTTAGAGTAAGGTATAGGGGTTAATAATTTTATTATAGTAGCGGTGACGTTGCGGGCGGGAGATTAGGGGTTAATAATTGTAGGTAGGTGGCGGCGATGTTAGGGAGGACAGATTGGGGTTAATAAAATGTATTATAGTGTTTGCGAGGCTAGAGTACGGCAGTTTAGGGGTTAATACATTTATTATAGTAGCGGCGAGCTCCGGTCGGCAGATTAGGGGTTAATAAGTGTAGTTAGGTAGTGGCGACGTTGGGGGGGCAGATTAGGGGTTAATAAATATAATATAGGGGTCGGCGATGTTAGGGGAAGCAGATTAGGGGTTTATAGGTATAATGTAGGTGGTGGCGGCGGCGGTGTCCGGTCGGCAGATTAGGGGTTAATTTTTTTTATTATAGTGGCGGCGATGTGGGGGGCCTCGGTTTAGGGGTAAATAGGTAGTTTATGGGTGTTAGTGTACTTTGTAGCACAGTAGTTAAGAGCTTTATATTCACACGTTAGCCCATAAAGCTCTTAACTACTGACTTTTTATGGCGGTAGGAGTCTTGTCGGTAGAGGGTCTACCGCTCACTTCTTCCAAGACTCTAAATACCAGCGTTAGGCAGATCCCATAGAAAAGATAGTATACGCAATTGGCGTAAGGGGATCTGCGGTAGCCTGGAGTCGCGGTGATGAAGTGAGCGTTAGACCCTTTCCTGGCTGACTCTAAATACCAGCGGGCGGTAAAAAGCAGCGTTAAGACCCCTTAACGCTGCTTTTGACGGTGAACGTCAAACTCTAAATCTAGGCGATAGATTCCATTATACACAATCCCATTAGCTCAGTCACATATCCTCCCTCCCCAAGCTCAGATCTACTGGGGTGAGCTACCTTAGCAATAAATGAGTGCATTCTGGTTAAGACTATCAGCATTTCCCTTGTCTTTTCCACTCCTAGGGCACTATGGGCAAGTTTTAACACTGTGTCCTGATAGGATTGCGGTACGAACAATTTTATTGTAATCTCTGCCCCTTTCTTTTCAACACGATGCAGTAAATCATTATCTACTTCAAAATAAGGATAAGAAAGAGGCTTGTATGGATTAACCTGTGAACCATTTTGTAGCAAGATATTATCTCTGGCCACTGTCAAAGTTGGATCAGACCACTGTGTACTTTTAACAATACCTGGATTAGACTCTAAATCAATTAGTATTATATGTTGCTCTGCACTACTTGTTGGCCCTTCCCCAGTTTGCTCTGGGTTATCACTAACTAGTGCTTTTATAGGTGTTAACTGCTTACTTACAATCACATCATTATCATTTGGTTCATCAATCAACATATTAGAAAATGGAAATGTATTAATTAGCTGTTCAGTAGTAGATTTTCCAGCAATGGCCCATAGGCCCAAAAAATAAGGAAAATCTCTTCCAATTATAATATTGTGAGCCAATTCTTGTACTAACCCAACTCGCCATCTTACAACGCCACACTGGGTTTGAATAATTATCTCTGTTATTGGGTAATTATGTATTTCCCCCGGGGATATAGACAATCTCTAGCTTGTGTGCACTATCTGTTTGTAGCAAATAATGCTTTGTCTAAGAGAGCAACTATACTTCCTGAATCACTTTCTCTTCTATAAACACAGTACATTAGGACAGTTTTTAGTTTTATGCCCAGTCTCTTTGCTTTAAATCATTCTATAGCAGAAATAGTCACTTTTGAGTCTCTTGTAGGCTCATCCAGACTCACAAACAGTTTTTCTCTCCAAGAAAAATCTCTAGGGTCCATCTGCTCATCACCAGTCCCCATCCTCTTTAGAACAGTGTTACCAGATTTCGTACGGCTCTGGGGCTTCAGGCTCCGAGACCTCTCTTGAATTAAGTAATGCAACAGGTTCCTTGCTGCAACATATCTCTCCGCAAGTTCCACCAGCTGGTCATTTGTTTGGGGGTCACCCTGAATGTCCAATGCAATGTTTCCATGTTTAGCACTTTACAACATGTTCACATTTTCAGACAAGCTTCCTAGCACCCCAACTGCTTCTTTGAGACCCTCCTGCAGAGCTAAATTGTGTTTTTCTTGCTGTTCTGTAGTGTCTTTTAGTAGCTTTAGAGCAGCCATATAGCTTTCAAATGCTCTTGAGTCAGAATCCACAATAGAAAACAGCTCGGTGGGTAGTGCTTCATACTCTCCAGCACGCACAGCAGGCAGAGACCTGTGGTTCTCACTCCGTGCCGCTTCTCCATACAGATACACTGGAACATACAGCTCCTTCGTCAATCTCTCTGCAAAATGATTGGCACAGTGCACAAACTCTTCACACCAGTTCTTGTAAAACTGCAATTTTACCTTTCCATATAGCATTATTCTCTCTCTGCACTCCAGCAGATTGGATAGGAGTGCAGCATAGGAGGCTAAAGCGGTACGGATGCCTGGGGAAAGAGACTGGAACTTGCAACACCTGAAAAAGTGGTGACTTGGGCTTATACTAAACACTATACATAAATATAATCATATTCTTTATATCATGAGTTTCCTCCTCCATGCAAGCAAGTTTATCCTAATGTAGAATTTCCTAAGACCCAGTGCCATGATACCACATACCTTTGCGACCCTATTTTTATGTTGGGTCTGAAAAGTTATGAAGTAATAATCAATACAACAATAATCAACAAGATAGCTGACTAAAATGCGTGAATGCTTTATTTTTTTATTGTAGTCAAACTTAAAAGTTTTGTAAAAGGTAATAACACACTCTCATACAACAACAACACACACCACATGCACTCTCATACAGCACACACACCATACGCACTTTAATACAACCCACAGACACCACACATACCAGACACTTTCATACAACACACACACAAAGTGCACACTCATACAACACACACACACACAGCACACTCACTAATTAAAAACACACACACACCACACACTCTCATACAACACACACCACACAAACTCTCATACAGCACACACACTCTCATACAATACACACACTCTCATAAAATACACACACACACCACACACCACACACACTCTCATACAGCACACACACACACACACACACACACACACTCTCTCATATAGCACACACACTCATACAACACACACACACACACTCATACAACACTCACACCACACACACTGTAGTACAGCACACACACTCTTTAACAGCACACACACACACAAACTCTCATAAAACACACACAGCACACACACTCATACAATACACCCACACACTCATACAGCACACATACTACACCCTCTCATACAACACACATACAGCACACACACACTCATACAATACACACATACACTCATACAGCATACATACCACACCTTCTCATACAGCACACACACTCTCATACAGCACATATACCACACCCTCTCATACAACACACACACTCTCATACAACACACACACTGTCATACAGCACACACAAACTCTCATACAACACACAAACAGCACACACACTCATACAATACACACACACACAAACTCTCATACAACACACACACTCATACAATACACACACTCTCATACAGCACACATACCACACCCTCTCATACAACACACACACTTTCATATAGCACATATACCACACCCTTTTATATAACGCACACACACCATACACACTATCATACAACACACCACACACACTCTCATACAGCACATATACCACACCCTCTCATATATCACACACATCTCATACAGCACATATACCACACCCTCTCATACAACATACACACCACACACACTCTCATACAGCACATATACCACACCCTCTCATACAACACACACACCACACACACTCTCATACAGCACATATGCCACACCCTCTCATATAACACACACACCACACACACACTCCTACAGCACATATACCACACCTTCTCATACAACACATATACCACACCGTCTCATATAACACACACACCACGCACACTCTCATACAGCACATATAACACACCCTCTCATATAACACACAACACAAAAACTCTCATACAGCACATATACCACACCCTCTCATATAACACACACACCAAACACACTCTCCTACAGCACATATACCACACCCTCTCATACAACACACACACCACACACACTCTCCTACAGCACATATACCACACCCTCTTATATAACACACACTCTCATACAGCACATATACTACACCCTCTCATATAACACACACACCAAACACACTCTCCTACAGCACATATACCACACCCTCTCATATAACACACACACCACACACACTCTCCTACAGCACATATACCACACCCTCTCATACAACACACAAACAGCACACACACTCATACAGCACATATACCACACCCTCTTATATAACACACAACACACACTCTTATACAGCACATATACCACACCCTCTCATATAACACACACACCACACACACTCATACAGCACATATACCACACCCTCTCATATAACACACACACTCTCAAACAGCACATATACCACACCCTCTTATATAAAACACAACACACACTCTCATACAGCACATATACCACACCCTCTCATATAACACACACACCACACACACTCATACAGCACATATACCACACCCTCTCATATAACACACAAACTCTCATACAGCACAAATACGACACCCTCTTATATAACACACAACACACACTCTCCTACAGCACATATACCACACCCTCTCATACAACACACAAACAGCACACACACTCATACAGCACATATACCACACCCTCTCATATAACACACACACTCTCATACAGCACATATACCACACCCTCTCATATAACACACACACTCTCATACAGCACATATACCACACCCTCTCATATAACACACACACCACACACACTCTTATACAGCACATATAACACACCCTCTCATACAACACACACACTCTCATACAGCACATATACCACACCCTCTCATATAACACACACACTCTCATACAGCACATATACCACACCCTCTCATATAACACACACACCACACACACTCTCATACAGCACATATAACACACCCTCTCATACAACACGCACACTCTCATACAGCACATATACCACACCCTCTCATATAACACACACACTCTCCTACAGCACATATACCACACCCTCTCATATAACACACACACCACACACACTCTCCTACAGCACATATACCACACCCTCTCATACAACACACAAACAGCACACAGACTCATACAGCACATATACCACACCCTCTCATATAACACACAACACACAAACTCTCATACAGCACATATACCACACCCTCTTATATAACACACAACACACACTCTCATACATCACATATACTACACCCTCTCATATAACACACACACCACACACACTCTCCTACAGCACATATACCACACCCTTTCATACAATACACAAACAGCACACACACTCATACAGCACATATACCACACCCTCTCATATAACACACACACTCTCATACAGCACATATACCACACCCTCTCATATAACACACACACTCTCATACAGCACATATACCACACCCTCTCATATAACACACACACCACACACACTCTCCTACAGCACATATACCACACCCTTTCATACAACACACAAACAGCACACACTCTCATACAGCACATATACCACACCCTCTCATACAACACACACCCTCTCATACAGCACATATACCACACCCTCTCATACGACAGACACACTCTCATACAGCACATATACCACACCCTCTCATATAACACACACACACCACACACATTCTCATATAGCACATATGCCACACCCTCTCATATAACACACATACAGCACACACACTCATACAGCACATATAACACACCCTCTCATACAACACACACAATCTCATACAGCACATATACCACACCCTCTCATACGACACACACACTCTCATACAGCACATATACCACACCCTCTCATATAACACACACACCACACACACTCTCATACAGCACATATACCACACCCTCTCATATAACACACACACCACACACACTCTCATACAGCACATATACCACATCCTCTCATACACCACACACACTCTCATACAGCACATATTCCACACCCTCTCATACACCACACACACTCTCATACAGCACATATACCACACCCTCTCATACAACACACACCCTCTCATATAACACACACACTCTCATACTGCACACTTACCACACCCTTTCATACAACACACACACTCTCATACAGCACATACACTCTCATACAGCACATATACCACACCCTCTCATATAACACACACACCACACACACTCTGATACAGCACATATACCACACCCTCTCATACAACACACACACCACACACACTCTCATACAGCACATATACCATACCCTCTCATACAACACACACACTCTCATACAGCACATACACTCTCAGAAAGCATATATACCACACCCTCTCATATGACACACACACTCTCATACAGCACATATACCACACCCTCTCATATAACACATACACCACACACACTCTCATACAGCACATATACCACACCCTCTCATATAACACACACACCACACACACTCTCATACAGCACATATATCACCCCCTCTCATACACCACACACACTCTCATACAGCACATATACCACACCCTCTCATATAACACACACACCGCACACACTCTCATACAGCACATATATCACCCCCTCTCATACACCACACACACTCTCATACAGCACATATACCACACCCTCTCATACAACACACACACCACACCCTCTCATACAACACACACCCTCTCATACAGCACATACACTCTCATAAAGCACATATACCACACCCTCTCATACGACACACACACTCTCATACAGCACATATACCACACCCTCTCATATAACACATACACCACACACACTCTCATACAGCACATATACCACACCCTCTCATATAACACACACACCACACACACTCTCATACAGCACATATACCACACCCTCTCATATAACACACACACCACACACACTCATACAGCACATATACCACACCCTCTCATATAACACACACACCACACACACTCATACAGCACATATACCACACCCTCTCATGTAACACACACACCACACACACTCATACAGCACATATACCACACCCTCTCATATAACACACACACCACACACACTCTGATACAGCACATATACCACACCCTCTCATACACCACACACACTCTCATACAGCACATACACTCTCATAAAGCACATATACCACACCCTCTAATACAACACACACACTCTCATAAAGCACATATACCACACCCTCTAATACAACACACACACTCTCATACAGCACATATACCACACCCTCTCATACAACACACACACCACACACACTCTCATACAGCACATATACCACACCCTCTCATACGACACACACACTCTCATACAGCACATATACCACACCCTCTCATATAACACATACACCACACACACTTTCATACAGCACATATACCACACCCTCTCATATAACACACACACCACACACACTCTCATACAGCACATATATCACCCCCTCTCATACACCACACACACTCTCATACAGCACATATACCACACCCTCTCATACAACACACACACTCTCATACAGCACATACACTCTCAGAAAGCACATATACCACACCCTCTCATACGACACACACACTCTCATACAGCACATATACCACACCCTCTCATATAACACATACACCACACACACTCTCATACAGCACATATACCACACCCTCTCATATAACACACACACCACACACACTCTCATACAGCACATATACCACACCCTCTCATATAACACACACACCACACACACTCATACAGCACATATACCACACCCTCTCATATAACACACACACCACACACACTCATACAGCACATATACCACACCCTCTCATGTAACACACACACCACACACACTCATGCAGCACATATACCACACCCTCTCATATAACACACACACCACACACACTCTGATACAGCACATATACCACACCCTCTCATACACCACACACACTCTCATACAGCACATACACTCTCATAAAGCACATATACCACACCCTCTAATACAACACACACACTCTCATAAAGCACATATACCACACCCTCTAATACAACACACACACTCTCATACAGCACATATACCACACCCTCTCATACAACACACACACCACACACACTCTCATACAGCACATATACCACACCCTCTCATACGACACACACACTCTCATACAGCACATATACCACACCCTCTCATATAACACATACACCACACACACTTTCATACAGCACATATACCACACCCTCTCATATAACACACACACCACACACACTCTCATACAGCACATATATCACCCCCTCTCATACACCACACACACTCTCATACAGCACATATACCACACCCTCTCATACAACACACACACTCTCATACAGCACATACACTCTCAGAAAGCACATATACCACACCCTCTCATACGACACACACACTCTCATACAGCACATATACCACACCCTCTCATATAACACATACACCACACACACTCTCATACAGCACATATACCACACCCTCTCATATAACACACACACCACACACACTCTCATACAGCACATATACCACACCCTCTCATATAACACACACACCACACACACTCATACAGCACATATACCACACCCTCTCATGTAACACACACACCACACACACTCATACAGCACATATACCACACCCTCTCATATAACACACACACCACACACTCTCATACAGCACATATACCACACCCTCTCATGTAACACACACACACCACACCCTCTCATATAACACACACACCACACACACTCTGATACAGCACATATACCACACCCTCTCATACACCACACACACTCTCATACAGCACATACACTCTCATAAAGCACATATACCACACCCTCTAATACAACACACACACTCTCATAAAGCACATATACCACACCCTCTAATACAACACACACACTCTCATACAGCACATATACCACACCCTCTCATATAACACACACACCACACACACTCTGATACAGCACATATACCACACCCTCTCATACAACACACACACTCTCATACAGCACATACACTCTCATAAAGCACATATACCACACCCTCTAATACAACACACACACTCTCATACAGCACATATACCACACCCTCTCATATAACACACACACACCACACACACTCTCATACAGCACATATACCACACCCTCTCATATAACACACACACCACACACACTCTCATACAGCACATATACCACACCCTCTCATACAACACACACACTCTCATACAGCACATATACCACACCCTCTCATATAACACACACACCACACACACTCTCATACAGCACATATACCACACCCTCTCATACAACACACACACTCTCATACAGCACATATACCACACCCTCTCATATAACACATACACCACACACACTCTCATACAGCACATATACCACACCCTCTCATACAACACACACACTCTCATACAACACACACACTGTCATACAGCACACACCCTCTCATACAACACACATACAGCACACACCCTCTCATACGACACACACCACACGCACTCTCATATAACACACACACTTTTATAGGCAGTTTGGTCTTAGATCTCATGTTATATAAATGTGAGAGTTCATTTTTGTCTGAATTGGGAGCTTTACCACATATTTAAAGGGCATTGCACTGGAAAAAAATCTGGAGTATATTAAATTATTAACAAATACCTCCTTTACCTTTATTTTGTCATTTGTTATAGCTCTTTCCCCTGTGAGCCACCACCTATAATGCAGAGGTCAGTAGTAGCTATAGAAAAGCTCTGTGAGGCAGCAGCAGAAAACAATCTCCTGGTGGGAGTGTATTTAGCCTTACAATAAAAAATAGCTCTCCACATTAATTATCACTTCCAGTGTCTGTTAATAAAGTAATAAATCTTGAGGATACTTTAATATCTTTGATATATGAAGGACATACATTGCCGAACACAAGTGTTAAAATATATATGCTCTCATTCTGTACAAAACAATCATTTCCAGTTGCTAAATGTAGGACCTCCCTGGATGCTATAGAAAATGGTTTGTGGTTTCATATTCAACATAAAATTATGTTGTACTTGTCTGATAAAAAAAGTGTAGTGTGGACTTTCACATGGTATCAGTCGATATGAAGAAACTGATTTATTGCCTAAAATAAATCTTGCTTCCTCTAATGCTTATTATGGGTCTTATTATGGGTCTGTGGGATTGCTGTTTGCAAGTCATTCGAATGACACATTATCAAGAAACACATACTGGGAGTTCAGGAGCAAAAAAAGTTAAATCAGTCTTCCTGTTACCCTTGATAGATTGATTGGTAATATTTAAAAGTAAAAATCTCGGACAAATTCTCCCCAGAATCTGAAAGAATGTAAAAATGTAGATAAATTGCATTTTCCTCTAAAATAAATCTGAAATGTCTGAGACCTAAACATTCAGAGAACTAAATAGCAAATGACAAGCTATCTTGGTAAAATCTAAGCTTGAAAGAAAAGACCACTGTAAATAGTTCCCTTCTCATCCAAAACTGAAGAGTTTATGTTTACTTGCTTAATTCATTAGATTCCACAAGATCATCACATGTGGGATTACACTCCTGTTAACAGCCGAATACTTCCTGGTTCAAAGATCATTCTACTGGGTGAAAATGCTGGCGACTGGGAAAGTTCCCCTACAATTGTTCACTATCAGAGTACAAATGGTTGTTGGTGATTTATATACACCACTGTCTAGACATCGCATGTCTGAAATCTTATAAAAGATTCTCACCTGAGTTTTGGCCAATTTGTAGGGCCCTGAATATTGTGTTGAGTTTCTGAATGTTTATTGGTAACCTTGCCTCCAGAGGAGACCAAACTCCCTGAGCTCTCAAACACAATGGATTGATGGATCTGCCACCATATCAAATATTGTCTCATCTCCGGATTGATCACAGGTGATTTTACATATAGATAATTTAAACTAACAGTACCCAGACCTAATCATTTGTATATTTTTTATTATTTACAATTGAAAATCTATGACTAAAAATACAGAGGGATCCAAAATGTTTCCATTTGTTTGAGTTTTTTAACCCTATCACCCCCTCGTCTATCATTAGGTATTAGCTCAATAATTTTATATTTTAGTTGATTCACTGTGTGGCCATCCTCCTTAAAGTGTCATGCTACTGGTGATTTTTCATAACAGTTTCTAAAATTAGACTTATGTTCCATGATTCTGTCATGGACCATCCTGGTCGTCTCCCCCACATACAATTTGGCACATGGACATTTAAGAATATAGATCACAAAGTATGTATTACACATAAAAAATCCATTTATCATTAGCTTTTTTTCTGTGCGTGGATGAAGAAAGATAGACCCATTTATTAGATTATTGCAATTACTACATCCTAGACAAGGAAAACAACTATTTCTTTTGGAGCATATAAATATGTATGTCTGTCTGTTTTTTTTTTCTCTGAACCCAGATCAGATCTTATTAGTTGTTCCCTAATATTATTTGGTCTTTTAAAGGCTGCCATGGGAGGGTTTTAAAACTCAATTACCTCTGGGTTACTGTGTTTTAAAATAGTCCAGTGTTTATCAATGATTTGTACAATCTTATTACTCTGCCTATTAAATTGTGTTACAAATACTACCCTATCAGAATTTAGTTTTTTCTTCCTCAAGTTAGTTTGTATTTTATCATGTCTAGGTATTTGAAGTATTTGTTCCCTTTCTCTTTCAATCAGATCATTTGGATATCCCCTTTCTCTAAATAGTTTTGCCATTTCATTAATAAATGAATTAATAGACTGTCTGTCACAATTCTCTTTACTCTTTTGGCTTCTAGGAAGTAATTTCTTTAGTGTTAAAGGTTGTGAACTATCATAGTGTAGTACGTTGTTAATGTCAATGGCCTTTCTGTAGAGGTCCACCTGCAGACCCTCATTGTCCTTATATACTTTAGTAAAAAAGTAAGTTAGTCTAAAAAGTTTATGGTTTCCTCCCTGTATTCAATAGTGAATTTAATTCTCTTTGTGGCACTGTTGAGAAGACAAAATCTAATATCAAAATACAAACTAACGTGAAAGAAAAAGGTCAATTCTAGTATCTAGTAGTATCTGTAACACAATTTAATAGGCAGAGTAATAAGATTGTACAAATTATTGATAAACACTGGAATATTTTAAAACCCTCCCATGGCAGCCTTTAAAAGACCAAAGAATATTAGGGACCAACTAATTAGATCTGATCTGGGTACAGAGAAAAAGAACAGACAGACATATATAGGCTCCAAAAGAAATTGTTGTTTTCCTTGTCTAGGATGTAGTAATTGCAATAATCTAATAAATGGGTCTATCTTTCTTCATCCATGCAGAGAAAAAAATTAATGATAAATGGATTTTTTATGTGTAATACAGACTTTGTGATCTATATTCTTAAATGTCCATGTGCCAAATTGTATGTGTGGGAGACGACCAGGAGTGTTCGTGACAAAATCACGGAACATAAGTCTAATTTTAGAAACTATTATGAAAAATCACCAGTTGCATGACACTTTAAGGATTCTGGCCACACAGTGAGTCAACTAAGATATGACATTATTGAGCAAATACCTAATGATAGACAAGGGGTTGATAGGGTTAAAAAAACTCAAAGGGAAACATTCTGGATCTATCATTTAGAGACTAAAATTCCTTTGGGGGATGAACAAGGATTGGGACCTCTCTGTATTTTTATAGATATATAGATTCATAGATTTTGAATTGTGAATAATAAAAAATATACAAATGATTAGGTCTGTGTACTGTTAGTTTAAATTATCTATAAGTAAAATCACCTGTGTTTAACTTACCTGTGCTAATTGTATGATGTAACATCGGGTGGAGTTTGATTAAGGGTATTTAAGGAAGCTGTATATGCACATATGTATGCATGATTAAGGACTGATAGGTTTGAAACGTTTTATTTTTATTGTGTTGTACTAACAAATAAATATTATTAAACAGTGCTGCTGCCTTCTGGACTATTATGATTATATGGGCCCTGAGTGTGGGACCCAGCAGCGAGCACTTTTTGCACTAATGCTGAATACTTCGTCTCTTTCGTCTATTGATTAAGGAAGATCTTTTAGAACAGGTTCTCATAATCTCCATTCCACTTTTGGAGCCTAAACAAATTGTCAGGGTTTTTCCCCCTGCTTTGTTTGCCATGTGCTGCTGGCAGCCATTTTACTCACCTCTCTTGCTGACTCTGATGCATACTGTGTGATGCTACTCATATCCTGCACTTCCTTTTATGACCAGACTGGTGTACATCATCAGTGTGAGACAGGATGCAGTCTCAGAATTGTGATGTTATCACCTTTTATTTAAAGGGCCTCTGTTCAGTGTGCTTTGCCCTTGCGTTGTCTCAGACCTGTTTGTGAGAGCTCCTGTGTATTACCTGGCTGTCTGACGTCCATCCTGGTTCCTGATCTCTGGCTTGTTCCTGACTCTGCTGTTCTCCTTGTTCCTGATTCCGGCTCGTCTGACTACTCGCTTTGGCTCCTGACTCGGCTTGTCTGACTACCAGCTCTGGTTTTGATTCCTGGCTTGTTATTTGTCTTGTGGACTTTTTATTATTTTTTGCTATTAATAAAGGTGTGATTATTTTTGCACTTCTCATCTCAGTCTGATTCCTGGCACCCTGACATTACGCAAGGGCCATGCATCCTGATGGTGCTAATAATCCACCTTTACCTGCCATAATTTTCAGGAGGGATGAACAGGATCACCGCTTGGATCAATTTGCACTAGCACTGCCAACCATGTTGACTCGTACTGCACATTTGGACCAAAGTGTCCCGCAAGTTATGGCTGGTTTCTGCTGCTGCACCTAGTCCTACCAGGAGCATGTCCGGTTCTGCATCTCTACCTCAGCGATATGGAGGTGATCCTAATCAGTGCAGAGGGTTTTTGAACCAGGTGGGCATTAACTTTGAGATGTTACCTCAGGCGTTTCCCTCTGACAGAGCTAAGGTGGGATTTTTCATCTTGTTACTCATCTTGTTACTCTTGTGGAAGACTAATAAACCTGGGATTTCAAATTACCCTGAATTTGTGGCCTCCTTTCGAAAGGTATTTGATGTTCTGGCTTGCTCCTCTGCTGCTAAAAAACTCATGTCCATTCAGCAAAGTACAAGATCGGTTGCTCAGTGTGCCATTGAGTTCTGTACGCTTGCCGCAGAAGTAGGTTGGAACAATGAAGCCCTTGTTGCCGCCTTGTTTCATGGGCTCTCAGATGCGATTAAAGACGAAGTTGCTGCCAGAGATTTAACAGAAGATCTTGAGGCATTGGTGTCTTTTTTTATCCTAATTGACATCAGACTAAGTGGGAGGCCCTCTTTCAAGGAGCGCTTGTGGAAGCCTCCTGTTCCGTTGACTCCTACATGTTCGTTCCCACCCATGTCTCTCTCTCCTCCCCTTCCTCCTGGTCCAGAGTCAACAGGTACTGCTGAGCTCATGCAGTTGGGATTCACGTGTCTCTCCATGGCGGAGAGGGCCTTTAGGAGGAGGGAGGGGCTCTGCCTCTATTGTGGATTACAGGGCCACCTTTTCAAGTCTTGTCCTACACGGCCGGGAAACGCTTACACCTGAGGTCCTGTCGGGGGCAGACCTTGGTTGGTTTATCCTTGTCCCCGGAACCGCTAGAGGAGAAACCTTTGGTCACGGTTGTCCTTTCCTGGGTGGACTCCTCCATAGTCACCCAGGCTCTTGTTGACTCCGGTGCTGCGGGCTATTTCATTGAC
Organism: Bombina bombina; assembly: GCF_027579735.1. Taxonomy (NCBI): domain Eukaryota; kingdom Metazoa; phylum Chordata; class Amphibia; order Anura; family Bombinatoridae; genus Bombina; species Bombina bombina. Next base: position 52,012,021 of record NC_069499.1, on the reverse strand, counting down.
AGTGCTTCTGTATCAAAGCACTCCATTTCTGTTTTGCCTCAGTCCACTTGCTATTGAGGCCATTGATGGCAGGCCAGTTCAGCCCACACTCGTTACTCACGAAACTGCTCTGTTATCCATGGCTGTTGGGGCTCTCCATTTTAAAACCCTCCAGTTCCAGGTGATAAACTCTCTGCATTTTCTGGTTGTTCTGGGTTATCCCTCCAAAAGCACAATCCCAGTCTCGACTGGCGCAGGTCCACTTGTCTTCGGAAACCAGTTAAAGTCTTGTGTACTTCTTCGGTATGTCAATTGCCAGAGGAGTACCGAGAGTTCCTAGACATTTTTGACAAGGTGCGTGCCGGTATGTTGCCTCCTCACTGGTCTTACGATTGTGCCATAGACCTGCAACCCGGAGCCATTTTTTCTCAGGGCCGGGTTTACCCTCTGTCTGTTGCTGAGAATTGTGCTATGAAGGAGTATGTTGCCGATGCTCTGTCGTGGGGGATCATCCGCAAATCCTGCTCTCCTGCAGGGGCTGGCTTCTTCTTTGTGAAGAAAAAGGGTGGCGAGTTAAGACCATGCATCGATTATAGGGGTCTTAATCGTCTTACCATTAAGAATGCTTACCCTATTCCGCTCATTACGGAACTCTTTGACCGCCTCAAGGGAGCTACGGTCTTTACTAAACTTGATTTGAGAGGAGCGTACAATCTCGTTAGGATTAAGGAGGGCCACAAATGGAAAACAACATTTAACACCAGGAGTGGGCATTATGAGTATCTTGTAATGCCCTTTGGCCTATGTAATGCTCCTGCTGTTTTCCAGGAATTTATTAATGATGTCCTACAAGATATGTTGCAACAGTGTGTTGTGATGTACTTAGACAACATTCTCATACACTCACCCACACTTGAGGCTCATCGTTCTGATGTTACACGGGTTCTTCAGAGACTACATGAGAACGGCCTGTTTTGTAAACTCGAGAAATGTGAGTTCCATTAGACTCAAGTAACCTTCCTAGGTTATGATATCTCTGTTGCAGGGTTCTCCATGGATCCTGACAAGTTATCTGCAGTTCTGCAGTGGCCTCGCCCAGTTGGTCTTCGGTCTATTCAACGTTTTTTGGGGTTCGCCAATTACTATAGAAAGTTTATTAAAAACTTTTCTTCCTTGGTCAAACCTATCACTGACATGACCCGTAAAGAGAATGATCCACTCCATTGGTCACCTACTGCTATTAAGGCCTTTGATATAGTCTTAAGACTGCCTTTGCAGCTGCTCCAGTTCTGGCTCATCCTAACCCTGTTCTGCCTTTTGTTCTTGAGGTCGATGCGTCTGAGACTGGAGTAGGTGCCCTCTTGTCTCAACGTCCTACGCCTGACGGTTCCTTGCATCCGTGTGGTTTCTTCTCTAAGAAATTGTCTCCAGCGGAGTGCAATTATGAAATTGGTGACAGGGAATTACTGGCCATCATTTTGGCACTCAAGGAATGGAGGCATCTTCTCGAGGGTACTAGCGTGCCAGTGCTGATTCTTACTGACCACAAGAATTTAACTTATCTATGTGAAGCAAAATGTTTGTCACCCCGACAGGCCAGATGGGCGCAATTTTTGTCTCGGTTTAATTATGCGGTCTCCTACCTGCCTGGTAGAAAGAATGTTAGGGCTGATGCCCCCTCTCGACAATTTTCGCCTCTGTCCAAAGAGGAGTCTGTACCTACTCCAGTTATACCTCCTGACCATATTTTGGCTACCATACTTACTAATTTGACTTCTCCCTTGGGGGAAGAGATCCTGGCTGCACAAACGAATGCACCTCCTGAGAAACCTAGCGGTAAGTGTTTTGTTCCTGAGAATCTTTGAACTAAACTTTTGCACACTTATCCTAAAGCCGCAGGTCACCCAGGCAAGAACCAAATGATTTGGTCTGTCACTCGACAATTCTGGTGGCCAGATCTTTGTTCTGATGTTGCTGCGTATGTTGCCTCCTGCTCAGTTTGTGCACAAAATAAGACTCCTCGACGTCTTCCTGTGGGTCTTCTTCAACCTATTGCTAATGGTGAGCGTCCTTGGACACATCTTTCCATGGACTTCATTGTCGAGCTCCCTGTTTCCAATGGCAATACTGTTATCCTTATGGTGGTTGAACGTTTTTCTAAAATGTCACATTGCATTCCCTTGAAGAAGTTGCCTACCGCTCAGGAGCTTGCTTCAATTTTTGCCCGGGAGGTCTTCCATTTACATGGGTTACCCAAGGAGATAGTTTTGGACCGGGTTAGCCAGTTTGTCTCCAGATTTTGGCATTCCTTTTGTGCTCAAATGGGGATCTAGCTTTCCTTCTCCTCGGCATATCACCCTTAATCCAATGGGGCTGCGGAACGGTCTAATCAAGCTCTGGAACAGTTCCTCCATTGCTATGTCTCAGATCACCACAATAATTGGTCTGAACTGTTACCTTGGGCAGAGTTTGCTCGTAATAGTGCTATTAATGCTTCCTCCAAGTTATCCCCATTCATGGCGAATTATGGGTTTCAACCATCCTTGTTGCCCGATTCATTCATGTCTCAGGGTATTCCGGCTTTGGAGGAGCATCTGCGGCATCTCCGTTCCACGTGGGTGCAGATTCAGGATTGCCTTCATCGTTCTATGCAGCGCCAAATGTTCCAGGCTGATCGTAGGCTTCTACTCGCGCCTTCCTACCAGGTTGGTGAGAGAGTTTGGCTGTCCTCCTGCAACTTGAACCTTTGTGTGCCTTCCAATAAACTGGCTCCCCGTTATGCTGGTCCTTTTGAATACTCCGACGGGTCAATCCTGTGGCCTACGCTCTTGACCTTCCTCCTGCAATGCGCATCTCCAATGTTTTTCATGTCTCCCTCTTGAAATCATTGGTTTGTAATCGGTTTACCACTGTGTTGCCTTGTCCCCATCCTATCTTTGTTGACAACCATGAGGAGTGTGAGGTCAGCAGCATTATTGACTCTCATTTGTCCAGGGGCTGCGTACAGTATTTGGTTCACTGGAGGGGCTACTGTCCGGAGGAGCGTTCATGGGTTCCCCCCTCTGATGTTCATGCTCCCGCCCTCCTTCGTGCCTTCCATGGCAGTTTCCCCAATAAACCTTTTGTCCTCCTGCGATGGAGGGGTCGTTGAGGGGAAGGGTTTTTTCCTTGCTTTGTTTGACATGTGCTGCTGGCAGCCATTTTACTCATCTCTTGCTGACTCTGATGCAGTCTCAGAATTGTGATGTCATCACTTATTATTTAAAGGGCCTCTGTTCAGTATGCTTTGCCCTTGTGTTGTCTCAGACCTGTTTGTGAGACCTCCTGTGTATTACCTGGCTGTCTGATGTCCCTCCTGGTTCCTGATCTCTGGCTTGTTCCCGACTCTGCTGTTCTCCTTGTTCTTGATTCCGGCTCGTCTGACTACTCGCTTTGGCTCCTGACTCGGCTCGTCTGACTACCAGCTCTGGTTTTGATTCCTGGCTTGTTATTTGTCTTGTGGACTTTTTAATTATTTTTTGCTATTTATAAAGGTGTGATTATTTTTGCACTTCTCGTCTCAGTCTGATTCCTGGCACCCTGACACAAATGTATAGGCTGGAAAAGAAACCTGGCAAAGAGAACTGAGGTAGCCACCATTAGAGCTAAAAAAAGCAGGTGGAGTGTTCCGAAGCTGAGCACAAGCCTGGTGAAGACTCTGCATTGTTCCTAGAGTCTATAATTAACACTAAGAAGAACACATGTGTTTGAGGTGTCAAATAGCACTTTACCAGGTTGATGCACCAACCATGATTACGGTTGAAGAACATTATCTGTGTGTTACAGAAAGCTGCGTTTTCCAGTTTCCCCTGCCTGTTTCAAATGAAGACAACCATGATTTAATTAACTGTACATACATGTAAAAACAGTAAATAAAATGTTTATGCTTGTAGAATAAAGCACAAGGCATATTAGACAGACAATCCTGGGCAATAAGTATTAAAGGGCAAACCTCCTTGTGTAATAGTAGTAAATAATAATAATGCACTGCATAAAAATCTAGCTTGGCATAATAATTAATAACAATGTCTTATCCTTTAGTAATAAGACATTTGAAAAATGACAGATGCACACAGCAAGAAATGAGCAGTTGAGGGAATTTCAAAAAAGAAAGGGAAATAGCCCAATTAGTAATTGTAACTGCCATGCTAAGTCAGTACACAAAAAACATAAAATACATAAAGAGACTCCCCTTCACATTGCAAAGAAGTTAAAGGGACAGATAGGACATGAAATTTTAAACAATTCTCCAATTAACTTTTATCATCAAATTTGCTTTTGTTCTCTTGGTATTCTTTGTTGAAAGCTGAGCCTAAGTAGGATCATATGCCAATTTCTAAGCCCTTGAAGGCCACCTCTTATCTTAGTGCATTTTGACAGCATTTCACAGCTAGATAGTGCTAGTTCATGCTAGTGCTAGTTCACATAAATAACATTGTGCTCAGTCCCGTGGAGTTATTTTTGAGTCCGCACTGATTGGCTAAAATGCAAGTCTGTCAAAAGATCTGAGATAAAGGGGGAAGTTTGCAGAGGCTTAGATACAAGGTAATCACAGAAGTAAAAAATATATTATTATAACTGTGTTGGTTATGCAAAACTGGGGAATCGTAAATTAAGGCATTGTCTATCTTTTTTAAAAAACATAAATTATGCTTACCTGATGATTTCATTTTGATTTGTGGGAGTAGAGTCCACTGCTTCATTTATTACTTGTGGGAATTAAGAACCTGGCCACCAGGAGGAGGCAAAGACACCCCAGCCAAAGGCTTAAATACCTCCCCCACTCCCCTCATCCCCCAGTCATTCTGCCAAGGGAACAAGGAACAGTAGGAGAAATATCAGGGTATAAATGGTGCCAGAAGATTAATAATAAATTTAGGCCCGCCCACCGGAGAAACGGGTGGGTGCAGTGGACTCTCCTCCCACAGATGGAAATTAACTTATCAGGTAAGCATAATTTATGTTTTCCATCTTAATGGGAGGAGAGTCCACTGCTTCATTTATTACTTGTGGGAGCAAATACCCAAGCTCTAGAGGACACTGAATGAACAAAACGGGAAGGTAAAAGGAGACGGACCTTATACTGAGGGCACCACAGCCTGCAGAACCTTTCTCGCAAAAGCTGCTACCGCCGAAGCAAAAACGTCAAATTTATAAAATGTTGCAAAAGTATGTAAGGAAGAGTTAGGACACAAAGAAGAAACTATTTCCTGATTGATGTTACGACTCAACACCACCTTGGGAAGGAATCCCAATCCAGTGCGAAGAACAGCCTTATTGGAATAAAAAAGCAGGGAGGCTCACATTGCAAAGCCGCCAACTCAGAGAGACTGCGCGCCGATGCAATAGCCAGTAATAATAGGACTTTCCATGAAAGAACCTTAATGTCAAGTGCATGCATAGGCTTAAACGGAGCCCTCTGCAAGACCTTAAAGAGACAGTAAAGTCATAATTAGAAATTCATGATTTAAACAGAGCATACAATTTTGAACAACTTTCCAATTTACTTCTATTATTTAATACTATTCCTAAAGCCCGTTCACACGGGCCATTTTTTGCAGGGTACAGCGGCCCACCCCTTACACTCTCTCCCTCCCCCTCTCTTTTGCTCTCTCTCTCTCCCCCCTCTCTTTCGCGCTTTCTCTCCCCCTCTCTTTTGAGCTCTCTCTCTCCCCCCTCTCTTTTGCGCTCTCTCTCCCCCTCTTTTGCGCTCTCTCTCCCCCCTCTTTTGCGCTCTCTCTCCCCCCTCTTTTGCGCTCTCTCTCCCCCCTCTTTTGCGCTCTCTCTCCCCCTCTTTTGCGCTCTCTCTCCCCCTCTCTTTTGAGCTCTCTCTCTCCACCTCTCTTTTGAGCTCTCTCTCTCCCCCTCTTTTGCGCTCTCTCTCTCCCCCCTCTTTTGCGCTCTCTCTCTCTCCCCCCTCTTTTGCGCTCTCTCTCCCCCCTCTCTTTTGCGCTCTCTCTCTCCCCCTCTCTTTTGCGCTCTCTCTCCCCTCTCTTTTGCGCTCTCTCTCACCCCTCTCTTTGGCGCTCTCTCTCCCCCTCTCTTTGGCGCTCTCTCTCACCCCTCTCTTTTGCGCTCTCTCACCCCTCTCTTTTGCTCTCTCTCTCCCCCCTCTCTTTTGCGCTCTCTCCCCCCTCTCTTTTGCGCTCTCTCCCCCCCTCTCCTTTGTGCTTTCTCCCCCCTCTCTCTCCCCCCTCTCTCTCCCCCCCCTCTCTCCCCCCTCTTTCTCTCCCCCTCTTTCTCCCCCCCTCTCTCCCCCCCCTCTTTCTCCCCCCCTCTCTCTCCCCCCCCTCTTTCTCCCCCCCTCTCTCTCCCCCCTATCTCTCTCTCTCTCCCCTCTCTCTCCCCCCTCTCTCTCTTTCTCCCCCCCCTCTCTCTCTCCCCTCTCTCTCTTTCTCCCCCCCTCTCTCTCTCTTCCCCCCTCTCTCTCTCTTCCCCCTCTCTCTCTCTTCCCCCTCTCTCTCTCTTCCCCCTCTCTCTCTCTTCCCCCCTCTCTCTCTCCCCCCCTCTCTCTCCCCCCCTCTCTCTCTCTCTTCCCCCCCTCTCTCTCTCCCCCCCTCTCTCTCTCTCTTCCCCCCCTCTCTCTCTCTCCCCCCCCTCTCTCTCTCCCCCCCCTCTCTCTCTCTCTTCCCCCCTCTCTCTCTCCCCCCCTCTCTCTCTCTCCCCCCTCTCTCTCTCTTCCTCTCTCTCTCTCTCCCCTCTCTTTCTCTCTCCCCTCTCTTTCTCTCCCCCCTCTCTCTCTCCCCTCAATCTCTCTCCCCCCCGTCTCTCTCCCCTTCCCCTCTCTCCCCCTCCCCTCTCTCTCTCCCCCTCCCCTCCTTTCTTTCTCTCCCCCCCTCTCTCTTTACCCCGTCTATCTCCCCCTCCCCTCTCTCTCTCCGCTTCCCCTCTCTCTCTCCCCCTCCCCTCTCTCTTTCCCCCTCCCCTCTCTCTTTCCCCCTCCCCTCTCTCTCTCCCTCCCCCTCCCCTCTCTCTCTCCCCCTCCCCCTCCCCTCTCTCTCTCCCTCCCCCTCCCCTCTCTCCCTCCCCTCTCTCCCCCCTCTCTCTCTCCCTCCCCCCCATTCTCTCCCTCCCCCACCTCTTTCTCTCCCTCCCCCTTTCTCTCCCCCTCTCTCTCCCTCTCTGCCCCTCTCTCTCCCCCACTCCCCCCTCTCTCTCTTCCCCCCTCCCCCCTCTCTCTCTTCCCCCCTCTCTTTTGATCTCTCTCTCCCCTTTCTTTTGCTCTCCCTCCCCCTCTCTTTTGCTGTCTCTCTCCCTCTCTTTTGCTCCCTCTCTTGTGCTCTCTTTATCTCCCCTCTTGATCTCTCTCTCACCTTTCTTATCTTTTCCCTACCCCCTCTCTCCCCTCTTTTGAGATGCTTTGAGCTCTCAGAGTCTCAGTCTGCACGGCCTTTCATGAGCCCGTCTGGCCCCGCCCCCTTCACGCTCGACCACGCCCCTTCACGCTCAACCCTGCCCCCTTCACACTCGGTCACGCCCCACCCATTCTCGGCCACGCCCACTTCTGCTCGCACTGCAGAGACTTAGAGACTGTAAGGCCAGGTGTGTTTGTCCTCGTACTGTCTCTACTGCGCATGACAGCTTCGGACAAACACACTTGGCCTTTTATAGTATAGGATGCTTCCTTCTCTTGTTATACTTTGCTGAATGGTTTATCTAGGTAAGCTCAGGAGCAGCAAATAACCTAGGATCTAGCTGCTGATTGGTGGCTGCATATATATATATTGATTGTCGTCCATTGAAGTCCACTGCATTCGCCTGTTCTCCCCTCTCTCTCTCAGAGTGGCAGTTATCTATCGCCCCCCTGGACCAACTTCCCAATTCCTTGACAACTTTGCTGCCTGGCTTCCTTACTTTCTCTCCACAAATACACCTGCTCTAATCCTAGGAGACTTCAACATCCCCATTGACAACCCATATTCCACTGCTGCCTCTAAACTTCTCTCATTCACTAACTCCTTCGGCCTTTCACAATCCACACTATTTCCTACCCACCGAGATTGACACTCGATTGATCTGGTATTCTCCTATCTCTGCTCTCTCTCTAATGTTGCATGTCGCCCATTTCCCATCTCAGACCACCATCTGCTCACCTTTAATCCTAATATAGATACTAAACCTACTTCCCCTTCTCTCCCCCGCACCAGCAAAAATCTGCACACTGTGGACGCTCCCCAACTCTCCAATCTTATTCAACTACGCCTCCCCCACACTTCCACGATATCCTGCCCTGACCTTGCTATAACCAACTATAACAATACTCTCTCTGCTGCACTTGACACTCTCGCTCCACCCCAACCTCACAAAGCCCCACGTCGTCAGCTCCAACCCTGGCACTCCCAACAAACGCATCACATACAAAAATGCTCCCGCACTGCTGAGCGTGTCTGGAGGAAATCCCGCTCTGAACATGATTTCATGCACTATAAGTTCATTCTCTACTCTTACACCTCTGCCCTTCGCTTAGCTAAGCAAACCTACTTCTCCTCTCTTATATCCACTCACTCCTCAAACCCTAAAAGACTCTTCTCTATTTTCAACTCTCTCCTCTACCCACCTGCACCACCCCCCTCATCTGCATTCAGTGCTCAAGACCTCGCTTACTATTTTCTCAATAAAACACTTGCAATCCGAGGAAACATCCCAACACAAACCTGCAATCTCCCAACTCTGCTCCCAGTCACCCCCTCTGCCACTCTCTGCACCCTCCTCCCAACCACTGAGAGTGAAGTGGCTTCCCTTTTGTCTTCCTCACACCTCACTACCTGCCCACTTGACCCTATTCCTTCACATCTAATCCCTCCTCTGTCTACCACCCTCACTACGGTTCTTACTCACATTTTTAACCTATCCCTTTCTACCGGCTCATTCCCTGCCTCCTTCAAACATGCGAAGGTCACCCCCATCCTCAAAAAACCCTCCCTCGACCCTAACTCCCCTGAAAACTACCGCCCCATATCACTGCTCCCACTAGCTTCAAAACTCCTTGAAAAACTAGTTTTCAATCGCCTAAACCCACTTCCTGTCCTCCAGCTCATTGCTCGACCCCCTGCAATCTGGCTTCCGTCCCCAAGACTCAACTGAGACTGCCCTCACCAAGGTTACTAACGATCTCCTTTCTGCTAAAACCAAAGGTTACTACTCTATACTCATCTTACTTGACCTATCTGCTGCCTTTGACACTGTTGACCATCCCCTCCTCCTACGGTCTCTCAGTTCTCTTGGTCTCTGTGACACTGCCCTCTCCTGGATTCACTCTTATCTCTCTAACAGATCCTTCTCAGTCTCTTTTGCTGGTGACTCCTCCTCTCTATTGTCCCTGTCTGTTGGAGTACCTCAAGGCTCTGTCCTGGGTCCTCTACTCATCTCTATTTACACTTCTTCACTGGGTAAACTTATCAACAGCTATGGCTTCAGCTATCACCTCTATGCTGATGATACCCAGATCTACCTTTCCATCCCTGCACTCTCTCCTTCTGTCAACTCTCACATCAGCGACTGCTTATCTGGCATTTCCTCCTAAATGGCCTCTCACCACCTAAAAATAAATATGTCCAAGACCGAACTACTTCTAATTCCCCCCTCTAGCTCCACTCCAGTATCTAATTTTTCTATCACTGTTAGCGGCACCACTATCTCCCCATCACCCCAAGTCCGCTGCCTCGGAGTCATGCTTGACTCAAATCTGTCCTTCATTCCCCACATCCAACTGCTCTCTTCATCCTGTCGCAACCACCTACTCAATATCTCCAAAATTTGCCCGTTTCTAAGTGCTGAAACTACCAAACAGTTCATCCACTCCCTGGTAATTTCCCGACTTGACTACTGTAACAACTTACTAACTGGCTTCCCTCTCTCCCGCCTCTCTCCCCTCCAATCCATCCTAAATGCATCTGCCAGGCTAATCCACCTCTCTCGATGCTCTGTTTCGGCTGCGCCTCTCTGTGAGTCCCTTCACTGGCTCCCCATTCACAACAGAGTTAAATTCAAAATTCTCACCCTGACCTACAAAGCCCTCACCAATGCTGCCCCACCCTACCTGTCCTCACTCATCAACAAATATACTCCTGCCCGTCCCCTAAGATCCAACAACGACCTGCTTCTTGCGTCCTCTACCATCACCTCCTCTCATTCTAGACTACAGGACTTCTCTCGTGCGGCACCAACCCTCTGGAACGCACTTCCTCGAGATGTCAGACTTGCCCCTAACCTCTCCTCCTTTAAACATTCCCTAAAGACCTTTCTGTTCAGGGAAGCTTATCACCCGACTTATTAACAAACTAACTTCAATTAACTAACAGTTGCCCTCTATCTCCTCACTAATATCATTCTCACCTATGCAGTCCCCACCTCCTGTTTCCAATCCTCCTACCCATCTAGATTGTAAGTTCCCATGGGAACAGGGCCCTCAATTCCCCCTGTATTTGTCTGTAAAATTTTGTGTCTTATCGTATTGTTTCTCCACTATACTGTTATCCTTATACCCATGGGCAGCGCTGCGGAATCTGTCGGCGCTTTATAAATAAAGAATAATAATAATAATAATAATAATTGTCATTGGCTCACCCATGTGTTCAGTTAGAAACCAGTAGTGCATTGCTGCTCCTTCAACAAATGATACCAATAAAATGAAGCAAGTTTGATAATAGAAGTAAACTGGAAAGTTGTTTAAGATTGTATGTTCTACCTAAATCATGAAAGAAAAATTTTGGGTTTCATGTCCCTTTAAGAACCAAGTTTAAGCTCCAAGGAGGAGCCGGATTCCTGAAGACAGACCTGATACTAACCAGAGCCTGAACAAAAGACTGAATGTCAGGAAGCTCTGCAAGCTTCTTATGCAACAGTACAGACAAAACCGAGATCTGTCTCCTTAGGGAAATAGCGGCAAGACTCTTATCCAGACCGTCCTGTAGAAAGGCCAAAATCCTGGATACCCTGACCGTATGCCAGGGATATCCTCGTTCCTCACACCAGGACAAGTAGGTCCTCCACACCTTGTGGTAGATGCGTCGAGTGACCGGCTTCCTGGCCTGAACGAGAGTATCAATCACCTTTTCCGAAAATCCTCTCTTGGCTAAAACTAGTCGTTCAATCTCCACGCAGTCAGCCTCAGAGAATCGAGATTTTGATATAGAAAAGGACCTTAAACCAGCAGATCCCTGCGACAAGGTAACTTCCATGGCGGAGATGACGACATCGCCACCAGATCCGCAAACCACATCCTTCACGGCCACAACGGAGCAATAAGAATAGCCAAAGCTTGCTCCTGCTTGATGCGGGCCGCTACCTGAGGTAGAAGAGGCAACGGTGGAAATATGTAAATTAGGTTGAAGTATTAGGGTACCGCCAAGGCATCTATCAGTTCCGCCTAGGGATCCCCGGATCGCGACACGTATCTGGGAAGCTAGCAATTGAGTATTGACGCCATGAGATCTATCTCCGGCGTCCCCCATCTGCTGCAGATCTCCGCAAACATCTAAGGATGGAGGGACCATTCCCCTGGATGAAATGTCTGTCTGGTCATAAAATCCGCTTCCCAGTTGTCCACAACAGGAATGTGGATAGCTGAGAGCGAACAACTGTGAGACTCCGCCCATTCCAGAATCCGAGATACTTCCCTCATGGCTAGGGAGCTTCTCGTCCTCCCTGAAGGTTTAAGTAAGCCACCGCGGTAATGTTGTCCAACTGGAATCTGATGAATCGGAACGACCCCAGAAGGGGCCAAACCCTCAGAGTGGGTAGACTCGACTCTTCTCAAGTCCATCTGCCCTGTGCCCTTCTGGCACCCCAAACAGCTCCCCATCTTGATAGACTTGCATCCGTTGTCACAATCTCCCAAGATGGTCTCAAAAAGGATGTCCCCTGAGACAATTGCCCCGGTCGGGTCCACCAAGATAGGGACTCCCTCACCAGTCTGTTTAAAAAATATCTGTTGGGACAGATCGGAATGATCACTGTTCTATTGTTTCAACATGCACAGTTAAAGAGTACTGAGATGGAACCTGGCGAATGGAACGACATCTATGCTGGATACCATGAGCCCAATCACCAACATACACCTGGCCACAGATGTCCTGGAGGATTTCTGAAGAGCTAGACAGTTGGACGCAAGCTTGCAATGTCTCTGATTTGTAAAAAATATCTTCATGGCTGAATAATCTATTATCGTACCCAGGAATTCCACTCTGTTGCTGGGGACCATTGAACTAGGACGGAGCCTGGACCAGGATATCGCTTAGATAAGGTGCCACTGCAATTCCTCTGGCTCTCGCTACTGCGAGTAGAGCTCCCAGAACCTTTGTGAAGACTCTTGGGGCAGTCAACAGACCAAATGGGAGGGCCACAAACTGGAAGTGCTTGTCCAGGAAGGCGAATCTTAGAAATCTGAAGTGATCCTTGTGGATTGGAACATGAAGGTAAGCGTGCTTCAGGTCTATAGTAGTCATGAATTTCCCCTCTTGAACCAGGGGCAAAATTGACCTGACTGTCTCCATCTTGAATGATGGAACTGACAAAAACTTGTTTAGGGCCTTTAGGTCCAGAATCGGACGAAACATGCCCTCCTTCTTTGGGACCACGAAGGTTTGAATAATACCCCAGACCTCTTTCTGCCGGAAGGACTGGGACGATTACCCCGAGAGATGAGAGATCCCTCACACACCCGAGGAAGGCGTCTCTCTTTTCTGGTCTTGAAGATATGTTTGACAGGAGGAATCTGACTCTGGGCAGATAAGACTTGAAACCTATCCTGTAACCCTGGGCTACGACCTCTAGAACCCAAGGTTCTATAATGTCTCTTCTCCAGGCCTCCGCAAAAAAAGATAGTCTGCCCACTACATGATCCAAGGACGGACCGCCCCTCCCCCTTCATGCCGACTTTGACTTGGCAGGCTTCTTGTTCTGCTTGGACTTGTTCCAAGAGTTAGCTGGCTTCCAAGATCCCTTGGATTGCTCCGACTTTGTGGCAGGCTGCTGGTGCTGAGACTTGTCCGCACGAAAGGGACGAAAAGTAGACCCCTTAGGTTTAGCCTTCTTATCCTGAGGCAAGAAAGGACCCTTGCCACCCATGACCGTAGATATGATAGAATCCAGGCCCGGGCCAAACAAAACCTTCCCCTTGAATGGGAGGGAAAGCAAACGAGACTTAGAAGTCATGTCAGCAGACCACAACTTTAGCCACAGAGCCCTGCAGGCTAAAACAGAAAACCTAATATCTTAGCATTCAGGCGAATAATCTGCATGTTAGCATCACAAATGAATGAATGCGCCACTCTTATTGCCTTGATTCGTTCTAGAATCTCATCGAGAGGGGTCTCCACCTTGACCATTGTTGATAGATTGAACACCAGTAGATAGCTGCACCAGCCACCACAGCGACCGCCGGTTGAAAAAACAAAACCCTGTGAGTTGTAACATCTTCCGCAACATGGACTCCATCTTTTTATCCATGGGTTCCTTGAAAGAGGAGCTATCTTCTATCTACTGTGCATACTGGCTGCAGAAAATACTGCTTGCGGTAGAAAGCTCATTCAGTGCTGTATGCATCACAGCAGAGGATCGTTGGGTGGAGTATATTGATGACCCAACAGGAGAAGGCTAAGGGACCGGTCCCCGTGACACCTGTGGCAGACTTGTGACTAACTCCTTCACGGGTGTAATCACTGCCCAATACTACAAACTCTAAAAAAAGCCAGCCCAGTTCTGGAACAGCATTCTTTGGACAGATGAAACTAAGGTCAATCTGTACCAGAATGATGAGAAAAATAAAGTATGGAGAAGGCTTGGAATGGCTCATGATCTGATGCATACCACATCATATGTAAAACATGCTGGAGGCAGTGTGATGGCATGGGCATGCATGGCTTCCAATGGCACTGGGTCACTTGTGATTATTGATGATGTGACAGAGGAAGCAGCCGGATGAATTCTGAAGTATATAGGGATATATTGTCTGCTCAGATTCAGCCAAATTCAGTTGATTGGACAGCGCTTCACGTTACAGATTGACAATGACCCAAAACATACTGCAACAGCAACCAATCACCTAGATTTAGAGTTTTGTCGGTAAAGACCCGCGGTGCTAACAAGCCTTTTTTTTCCAGCGCACCCTTAAGACAAAGCTGGTATTACGAGTTGTCTTAATGGCTGCGTTAGCTTTAGAAAAGTGAGCATTGAGCCAAATTTAGCTCCACTTCAACCCTAAATACCAGCGTTGCTTACAGTAGCGGTAAGGTGGAAAAACGTGCTCATGCATGATATCCCCATAGGAAACAATGGGGCTGAGCTGGCTGCAAAAAAACCTAACACCTGCAAAAAAGCAGCGTTCAGCTCCTAACACAGCCCCATTGTTTCCTATGGGGAAACACTCTCTAAGTCTACACCTAACATGAACCCTGAGTCTAAACACCCCTAACCTTACACTTATTAACCCCTAATCTGCCGCCCCCGCTATCTCTGATACCTGCATTATATTATAAACCCCTAATCTGCTGCTCCGGACACCGCCGCCACCTACATTATAGCTATGAACCCCTAATCTGCTGTTCCTAACATCGCCGACACCTATATTATATTTATTACCCCCTAATCTGCCCCCCCAATGTCGCCGCAACCTACCTACAATTATTAACCCCTAATCTCCCGCCCCCAACGTCACTGCTACTATAATAAAGTTATTAACCCCTAAACCTAAGTCTAACCCTAACCCTAACACCCCCCTAAGTTAAATATAATTTAAATAAAATGAACTAAATTTACTAAAAATAAATTATTCCTATTTAAAACTAAATACTTACCTATAAAATAAACCCTAATATAGCTACAATATAACTAATAGTTACATTGGAGCTATTTTAGGATTTATATTTATTTTACAGGCAACTTTGTATTTATTTTAACTAGCTACAAAAGCTATTAAATAGTTAATAACTAATTAATAGCTACCTAGTTAAAATAATGACAAAATTACCTGTAAAATAAATCCTAACCTAAGTTACAAATACACCTAACACTACACTATCAATAAATTAAATAAATTACCTACAATTAGCTAAACTAAAATACAATTAAATAAACTAAACTATAATACAATAAAACAAACACTAAATTACAGAAAATAAAAAAAATTACAAGAAGTTTAAACTAATTACACCTAATCTAAGCCCCCTAATAAAATAAAAAATCCCCCCAAAATAATAAAATGCCCTACCCTATCCTAAATTACAAAGTAATCAGCTCTTTTACCAGCCCTTAAAAGGGCTTTTTGCGGGGCATTGCCCCAAAGTAATCAGCTCTTTTACCTGTAAATAAAAATACAATACCCCCCCAACATTACAACCCACCACCCACATACCCCTACTCTAAAACCCACCCAAAACCCCCTTAAAAAAACCTAACACTAACCCCCTGAAGATCTCCCTACCTTGAGTCGTCTTCACTCAGCCATGCCGAATTCTTCATCCAAGCGGGGCAGAAGAGGTCCTCCATCCGATTGAAGTCTTCATCCAAGCGGGGCAGAAGAGGTCTTCCATCCGATTGAAGTGTTCATCCAAGCGGCATCTTCTATCTTCATCCATCCGGAGCGGAGCGGCAGCATCCTGAAGACCTCCGACGCGGAACATCCATCCTGGCCGACGACTTCCCGACGAATGACGGTTCCTTTAAATGACATCCAAGATGGCGTCCCTCGAATTCCGATTGGCTGATAGGATTCTATCAGCCAATCGGAATTAAGGTAGGAAAATTCTGATTGGCTGATTCAATCAGCCAATCAGATTGAAGTTCAATCCGATTGGCTGATTGGATCAGCCAATCAGACTGACCTCGCATTCTATTGGCTGTTCCGATTAGCGACTCTCCTTATATTAAGAAGCAAATGTATAGTCTGTATATGAAAATAGTTGCATTTCCCATGTTTCATACAATACTTTTGTTCAACCCCTTCAATTAAAGATAAAAGTCTGCACTTAAATTGCATCTAGGTCGTTTATTTTCAAATCCATTGTGGTGGTGTACAGAGCCAATATTATGAACATTGTGTCAGTGTCCAATTATTTATGGACCTAACTGTATATCTATACATACATGATTACATATAGGTATAGATATATACAGATATAGATAATAGATATATATGACTAGCTATGTGCATTACATTGCATTGGCATGTGAAATATATATAGTAAATATATAGTTAAAACCATTATTAAAAATGAATATTGCATACATATGTTTTTTTAATGTTTTCATCTACTTATACTAAACACAATTTTTTTCTTTCATAATTCAGACAGAGCATGCAATTTTAAGCAACTTTCTAATTAACTCCTATAATCAAATTTTCTTTCATGTAATTGGCAAGAGTCCATGAGCTAGTGACGTATGGGATATACATTCCTACCAGGAGGGGCAAAGTTTCCCAAACCTCAAAATGCCTATAAATACACCCCTCACCACACCCACAATTCAGTTTTACAAACTTTGCCTCCTATGGAGGTGGTGAAGTAAGTTTGTGCTAAGATTTCTTTGTTGACATGCGCTTCTCAGCATTTTGAAGCGCGATTCCTCTCAGAGTACATCGAATGTCAGAGGGACGTGGAGAGTATTATCTATTGAATGCAGTGATTTCCCTAACGGGGGTCTATTTCATAGGTTCTCTGTTATCGGTCGTAGAGATTCATCTGCTACCTCCCTTTTCAGATCGACGATATACTCTCATATACCATTACCTCTACTGATAACTGTTTCAGTACTGGTTTGGATATCTGCTATATGTGGATGGGTGTCTTTGGTAAATATGTTTTTATTTCTTAAGACACCTCAGCTATGGTTTGGCACTTTATGCATTTATATAAAGTTCTAAATATATGTATTGTACCTATATTTGCTATGAGTCAGGTTCATGTATTTCCTTTAGCAGATTGTCAGTTTCATATTTGGGAAAGTTAATATTGAGAAATAATTTTCTTACCTGGGGTTTAGTCTTTTTTTCAATTGACTACTTGCTTTAATTTACGGGCTGTCTTAGGCTCGCTGGTGCGCTAAATGCTACACTTTATTGCGTCATTCTTGGCGCGAAAAGCACGTCCGTTGACGCAAGTTCGTCATTTCCGGCGTCGTAGTTGATGCAGGGGTTCACACAGGGTTGCGTCAGTGAAGCGAGTGTGTCATTTCCGGACATGGTTGGCGCCAAAACATTTTCTAGTTACGTTGTGCGTCATACTTGGCGCCAAACATTTTTCATTATTTATTGCCCCATTGCTTTTGCCTCTTGCTTTTTTCTAAGTCAGAGGGCTATGCAATTTTTTTTTTCCCATTCCTGAAACTGTCATATAAGGAAATTGATAATTTTGCTTTATATGTTGTTTTATCTTTTTACATTCTGCAAGATGTCTCAATCTGATCCTGCCTCAGAAGTATCTGCTGGAACTTTGCTGCCTGACATTGGTTCTACCAAAGCTAAGTGCATTTGTTGTAAAATTGTGGTCATTATATCTCAATTGTATTAGTTGTCATGATAAACTTTTACATGCAGATAGAGTGTCCATCTGTAATAGTACATTACCGGTTGCAGTTCCTTCAACTTCTTATGTACATGATATACCTGTAAATTTTAAAGAATTCGCTACTGATTCTATTCAGAAGGCTTTGTCTGCATTTCCACCTTCTAATAAGCGTAAGAGGTCTTTTAAAACTTCTCATAAAGTTGATGAAATTTCAAATGACCGACAACATAATGATTTATCCACTTCTGATGAGGATCTATCTGATTCAGACATTGACACTGACAAATCTACTTATTTATTTCAAATAGAGTATATGCGTTCTTTGTTAAAATAAGTGCTAATTACTTTGGATATTGAGGAAGCTAGTTCTCTTGATATTAAAACCAGTAAACGTGGGGGCGGAGCCAACTACTAAAGCACCAAGACATACTTTTACAGAGCTCCTGAAGTTTAACTGCTAAAACCTTGATTTTTGGCGTTTTGGAAGCCTATATATATATCTCCTGCATTGCCCTTAGGATGGAGGAGTTCCCTACATACTTTGCTTCTTTATTGGAGGGCCTGATTGTTAAAGCTGACAGTCAGTTTTGCAGCTTGAGCTCTACCATTTCGGAGATGCGCAACAAAGATGGCGTCTCTGACCTCCCCAGCTACGACCTCCGTGTTACAAGCCAGACAGCAGACTCACTCCCTATTCAATATTCTCTTGATCGATCACAGGAATGGCAATCCAGACAGGGCTCAACTAACACTCTCCCTGGAACTGCAAGCAGTGACCCGGCGCAGCTAAGTACAGCTAACCTGTTCCACATAGATGCCGCTACACCGGGAGCAGTAAGATTTGCCCAGATCATTTCCGGCCAACATCCCCAGCTCTTTATCCCTCCTTGCATAGGCCTTAAAGTGACTCCCACACCTAACATTCTCGGGACTCTGACTGATACGGGAGACTACTTCAGGCGATCGTAGGAGCATATACGCCTGACACTTAAGGTACTCACCGATATACAGAAAGGTGAGGAGGGAACAGAACGGTCCTTATTCCAGGGGTGGAGGGCCTCACGTAGCTCTCCCTGGCAGACGATCCACTTCATTAGCGGGGATTACCAAGTGATCCTTCAAAGCTCCCCAGAGGCCATTAGAAACGGAGTGGGTTAGAAAGTCGCCTTGCACATCTGCACAAGCCCCTCTTTCAACCTCCCGGGACTTAAGATTGTGTTTAGACGACACTGTATAACTTTTCTGTTTCTTTGCTATATTACATTCTATGGGATATTATAGATTTATTTTATTTATCCAAGAAGCCCTCATTTATACTATGCTGGCTCACTCATGGACCATAGACTTTTTACCCTAGTTCTTTATTGTCAATTTATTAATTGTTAACCTTTGTTGCTTATCTTATTGTAGTTTCTATAATGTAGAATTGCTTACTTCTATGAATATTTTACAGAATAGTTTCTTCTGCCTATATACTATGGTTACTGGTATTTTATATGATTACTGTTTTTTTTTATGTGAGCAACTCTATTCACACTTTAGCAATACGTTTTAGCTTCAGTATAAGAATCTCCCTTATAGAATTTATTTATATATGTTTGTACAGACTACGCATATCTCAAGGTTTTTTAGGTTTCGTTGATATGGGCAATGCAGTCTACATAGTGCTTAATAGTTTACATCAGGTGGCACTTTGTATATTCTCTATTTTTGAGAAATGTAAAACCCCAGTTAACATCTAGGGATATGTCTAGGTACCAATATAAGAATTTCTCTTACAATATAAATCCCACATACCCCCAGCTATAAAATAAATATCATATAGGTGCCTTGTCACTCAAAATGTCAACTTTATTATCTATGAAACCTAGGTGTGATCTATAAGTAATTTCTTTAGGAAGTTAACCCAAAAGCTTTATACTCAGATACCCTTTGAGTTCCTTCAGCCCTCCCAGATTTATACACTGTGACTATCTGCATTGAGGGTTATAGTTTATTTCAGGTTTTTGGGGTGCTGCCTGTCATCTAGCCTTTGCTGGACATCTCTCCTTACCCTAGTTAAAAGGTTTAGTTTGAATTTGTTTGAATCTATTGATGTACATAACTGTATCTGCCTAGTTAAATTCTCCCTCTTGTGACACATTGATATTTGATTAATACCCATCAGGGTCTCAAATTACACCTGCATTAGCTCCAATATCCATCCCACGTGCCACCCTAGAACATATAATTCCACCTCTCAGTTGCTATGGATACTGCCGGGCTGTGCTAACTGGGAAGGCACGGCTCGGCATAACTTATCTATTTAACAGAAGAGGAAACCAACCCATACTTAATTATATTATAAGCGCCACCGCATTGATTAGAAGGCTTCGCCCCTCCATTTCCCCCTCTTCTATCTGAGCGGCTTTTTGCCCGCTGATATCCCCTTCCCCCCTACATATGTCGGCCCAAGAGTGGCCAACACACATACTAACTCTCCACAGACTGAAGCTCTGACTCAGATATGCTATGAAGCGTTTTCCATTGTGCTGTAGAGATCACTTGCCAATAATATAATATAAAATGAAGTTCTATTTCATTTCACCTGCACTTTTGTCTAGCACCATGTTAAAATATGAATATACGTAACTCTCTTATTATATGTCAATACTGCTTTGTCACCAAACTTAGATTACAGACAATGAAAGACTCTCTTTGATGTAATATTGTTCTAAAGGTGAATCTTGTTTGTTAATACTTATTTCAACTTCAATAAAAAATTTATTTACAAAAAAACAAAAAACCAGTAAACGTTTAAATGCTGATTTTAAACCTACTGTGGTTACTCCAGAGGTTTTTCCTATTCCTGATGCTATTTCTGACATGATTTCTAAGGAATGGAATAAGCCAGGTACTCCTTTTAATCCTTCTGCAAGGTTTAAAAAATTGTATCCTTTACCAGCGGTTGCAATAGAGTTTTGGGAAAAGATCCCCAAAGTTGATGGGGCTATTTCTACTCTTGCTAAACGAACCACTATTCCTATAGAAGATAGTACTTCCTTTAAAAATCCTTTAGATAGGAAGCTTGAATCTTATCTAAGGAAAGCCTATTTATATTCAGGTCATCTTCTTAGGCCTGCAATTACTTTGACTGATGTTGCAGCTGCTTCAACTTTTTGGTTGGAGAATTTAGCGCAACAAGAATTGGATTCTAAACAAAAACCGCAAATGAGAGGGCGCTAAGAGCCAAGATAAACCAACACACTTAATCAGCATTAATTAAGCATTCATAATAAAGAAAACATTACACCAAGTAATTTGAAAAGTTTACTATCAAAGATAAATTGTACAATACACGGGACGTCTCCCTGCAAAGATATATAATACAAGTAAAATAAATTAAAAGGAAAGTACTATATGGAATACCACCCTAAAAAATTAAAAAATATATAAAAATGAAAATATCAAAAAATGATGTTGCTGGCTATGAGAATATTCAATCAAGGGAAACGTCAGATGTTCCTCTTTATTGCTGTGGGATCCAGTATGTGTCAGTATTGGAAGGCAAATGTTGCTAGTTGGAAATTGTCTATGTAATAGTTACTCCATATATTTGTGTCAACTCTTCAAGTGTTAGTAACACATATTGCAATTATTTCCCATAATCTTATATGTAAGGCAAAACACTGCTTCAATATATACAGAATGTGCAATAAGTGAAACTTTGTTTGTCAGAAGGTATATTTGTATCACTTCAGATAAATGAGTATTGACTCCGTGAGCCTTGTTTGTCAGTCACTGGTTATTTGTATTGTGCACACTTCTCACCTTAACAGCCTGCTATATGTCAGTTTACTCAGCAAAACAATCTTATACTTTTTACCGGAACTTTTCCTCGCCAAGCGCGATGACACTCTTGAACGGCTGTGTATCAGATGGTCACACTTTACAGGCAGCTTGGGGTAATACCGGAATCTTTTCCTCGCCAGGTGCGATGATACTCTTAAACGGCTGTGTACCAGATGATCTCACTTGACAGGCAGCTGGGGTAATACCGGAATCTTTTCTTCACCGAAACCGTTACCTCTCCAGTCAGCGTCTTTCTGAGATTTTCACCTCTGTTGGTTATATGCAGCTGCAGCAACAGGGTAATCAGCTGGGCTGATAATATGAAGCAACCTCCGCTCTTAGCGTATTTCACGCGCGGGTAATCGGCTAGGTACCTAGTTACAAGATCTTGAGAAAGCCCAACCACACGGGTGAAACGCGTAGAAGAAAGAGTTGCTGACCCTGTCAAGAACTTGTAACTAGGTACCTAGCCGATTACCCGCGCGTGAAATACGCTAAGAGCGGAGGTTGCTTCATATTATCAGCCCAGCTGATTACCCTGTTGCTGCAGCTGCATATAACCAACAGAGGTGAAAATCTCAGAAAGATGCTGACTGGAGAGGTAACGGTTTCGGTGAAGAAAAGATTCCGGTATTACCCCAGCTGCCTGTCAAGTGAGATCATCTGGTACACAGCCGTTTAAGAGTATCATCGCACCTGGCGAGGAAAAGATTCCGGTATTACCCCAAGCTGCCTGTAAAGTGTGACCATCTGATACACAGCCGTTCAAGAGTGTCATCGCGCTTGGCGAGGAAAAGTTCCGGTAAAAAGTATAAGATTGTTTTGCTGAGTAAACTGACATATAGCAGGCTGTTAAGGTGAGAAGTGTGCACAATACAAATAACCAGTGACTGACAAACAAGGCTCACGGAGTCAATACTCATTTATCTGAAGTGATACAAATATACCTTCTGACAAACAAAGTTTCACTTATTGCACATTCTGTATATATTGAAGCAGTGTTTTGCCTTACATATAAGATTATGGGAAATAATTGCAATATGTGTTACTAACACTTGAAGAGTTGACACAAATATATGGAGTAACTATTACATAGACAATTTCCAACTAGCAACATTTGCCTTCCAATACTGACACATACTGGATCCCACAGCAATAAAGAGGAACATCTGACGTTTCCCTTGATTGAATATTCTCATAGCCAGCAACATCATTTTTTGATTTTTTGATATTTTTCATTTTTATATATTTTTTTTATTTTTTAGGGTGGTATTCCATATAGTACTTTCCTTTTAATTTATTTTACTTGTATTATATATCTTTGCAGGGAGACGTCCCGTGTATTGTACAATTTATCTTTGATAGTAAACTTTTCAAATTACTTGGTGTAATGTTTTCTTTATTATGAATGCTTAATTAATGCTGATTAAGTGTGTTGGTTTATCTTGGCTCTTAGCGCCCTCTCATTTGCAGTTTTTGTTTAGTTTGATCTTTTTGCCATCTAGGGGAGGTGGCAGGAGAGTGGCTTAGATAAACCTTCAGATTTTAGCGCTGTACTATTCCTTTTTAAGAATTGGATTCTGACATATCTAGCATTGTTCGCTTACTACAACATGCTAATCATTTTATTTGTGATGCCATTTTTGATATTATCAAAATTGATGTTAGATCCATGTCTTTAGCTATTTTAGCTAGAAGAGCTTTGTGGCTTAAATCTTGGAATGCTGATATGACATCTAAGTCTAGATTATTATCTCTTTCTTTCCAAGGTAATAATTTATTTGGTTCTCAGTTGGATTCTATTATTTCAACTGTTACTGGCGGAAAAGGAGTTTTTTTTGCCTCAGGATAAAAAACCTAAGGGTAAATCTAAGACTTCTAATCGTTTTCGATCCTTTCATCAAAATAAGGAACAAAAACCTAATCCTTCCCCCAAGAAATCCAAGCATTTCAAGAAACCAAAGTCAGCATCTAAGTCCGCATGAAGGTGCGCCCCTCATTCCAGCACAGCTGGTAGGGGGCAGATTAAGGTTTTTCAAGGATGTTTGGAAAAATTCTGTCCAAAATCAATGGATTCAGAGCATTGTCTCTCAGGGGTACCGAATTGGATTCAGAGTAAGACCTCCTGTGAAAAGATTTTTTCTCTCATGCATCCCAGTGAATCCAGTAAAAGCTCAGGCTTTCCTGAAGTGTGTTTCAGATCTGGAGTTTTCAGGGGTAATCATGCCGGTTCCTTTTCAGGAACAAGGCCTGGGGTTTTATTCAAATCTATTCATTGTCCCAAAGAAAGAAAATTCATTCAGACCAGTTCTGGATCTGAAAATTTTGAATCGTTATGTAAAAGTACCAACTTTCAAGATGGTAACTATAAGGACTATTCTGCCTTTTGTTCAGCAAGGACATTATAGGTCTACAATAGACTTGCAGGATGCTTACCTTCATATTCCGATTCATCCAGAACATTATCAGTTCCTGAGATTCTCTTTTCTAGACAAGCATTACCAATTTGTTGCTCTTCCATTTGGCCTAGCAACAGCTCCAAGAATCTTTTCAAAGGTTCTGGGTGCCCTACTCTCTGTAATCAGAGAACAGGGTATTGCAGTGTTTCCTTATTTGGACAATATCTTGGTACTAGCTCAGTCTTTACGTTCTGCAGAATCTCACACGAATCAACTTGTGTTGTTTCTTCGAAAACATGGTTGGAGGATCAATTTACCAAAAAGTTTTTTTGATTCCTCAGACAAGGGTCACCTTTTTAGGTTTCCAGATAGATTCAGTGTTCATGACTCTGTCTGTAACAGACAAGAGACGTTTGAAATTGGTTGCAGCATGTCGGAACCTTCAGTCTCAGTCATTCCCTTCAGTGGATATGTGCATGGAAGTTTTAGGCCTCATGACTGCAGCATCGGACGCGATTCCTTTTGCTCGTTTTTACATGAGACCTCTCCAGCTTTGCATGCTGAATCAATGGTGCCGGGATTATACAAAGATATCACAATTAATATCCTTAAATCCCAATGTTCTACACTCTCTGACGTGGTTGTTAAATCACCAGCGTTTAGTTCAAGGGGCCTCTTTTGTTCGGCCAACCTGGACTGTGATCACAACAGATGCAAGTTTTTCAGGTTGGGGAGCTGTCTGGGGATCTCTGACAGCACAAGGAGTTTGGAAATCTCAAGAGGCGAGATTAATAATCAATATTTTAGAACTACGTGCAATTCTCAGAGCTCTTCAGTTTTGGCCTCTGTTGAAGAGAGAACCGTTCATTTGTTTTCAGACAGACAATATCACAATGGTGGCATATGTCAATCATCAGGGTGGGACTCACAGTCCCCTAGCTATGAAAGAAGTATCTCAGATACTTGTTTGGGCGGAATCCAGCTCTTGTCTAATTTCTGCGGTTCATATCCCAGGTGTATACAATTGGGAGGCGGATTATCTCAGCCGTCAGACTTTACATCCAGGGGAGTGGTCTCTCCATCCGGGTGTGTTTTCTCAGATTGTTCAAATATGGGGTCTTCCAGAAATAGATCTGATGGCCTCTCATCTAAACAAGAAACTTCCCAGATACCTGTCCAGTTCCAGGGATTCTCAGGCGGAAGCAGTGGATGCGCTGACACTTCCTTGTTGTTATCAACCTGCTTATATCTTCCCGCCTGTAGTTCTTCTTCCGAGAGTGAGCTCCAAGATCATCATGGAACAATTGTTGTGTTGCTGGTGGCTCCAGCATGACCCCACAGGTTTTGGTATGCAGATCTTGTTCGGATGTCCAGTTACCAACATTCGCCACTTCCGTTATGGCCGGACCTACTGTCTCAAGGTCCGTTTTTCCATCAGGATCTCAAATCATTAAATTTGAAGGTATGGAAATTGAACGCTTAGTATTAAGTCATAGAAGTTTCTCTGACTCAGTAATTAATACTATGTTACAAGCTCATAAATCTGTCTCTAGGAAGATTTATTATCGAGTTTGGAAGATTTACATTTCATGGTGTTCTTCTCATCAATTCTCTTGGCATTCTTCTAGAATTCCTAGAATTTTACAGTTTATCCAGGATGGTTTGGATAAGGGTTTGTCTACAAGTTCCTTGAAGGGACAAATCTCTGCTCTTTCAGTTTTATTTCACAGAAAGATTGCTAAACTTCCTGATATTCACTGTTTTGTACAGGCTTTAGTTCGTATTAAGCCAGTCATTAAATCAATTTCTCCTCCTTGGAGTCTTATATTGGTTTTGAAGGCGTTATAGGCTCCTCCGTTTGAGTCTATGCACTCTTTGGACATTAAACTACTTTCTTGGAAAGTGTTGTTCCTTTTGGCCATATCTTCTGCTAGAAGAGTGTCTGAGCTATCTGCTCTTTCTTGTGAATCTCCTTTTCTGATTTTTTATCAGGATAAGGCAGTTTTGCGGACTTCATTTGAATTTTTACCTAAGGTTGTGAATTCTAACAACATTAGTAGAGAAATTGTTGTTCCTTCCTTGTGTCCTGATCCTAAGAATCCTTTGGAAAGATCCTTACATTCTTTGGATGTGGTAAGAGCTTTGAAATATTATGTTGAAGCTACTAAAGATTTCAGGAAGATTTCAAGCCCCGTCTCAGAGAATTACAGCTCATTCTACTAGATCAGTCTCCACTTCGTGGGCTTTTAAGAATGAAGTTTCAGTTGATCAGATTTGCAAAGCAGCGACTTGGTCCTCTTTGCATACATTTACTAAATTCTACCGTTTTGATGTATTTGCTTCTTCTGAAGCAGTTTTTGGTAGAAAAGTTCTTCAGGCAGCTGTTTCAGTTTGATTCTTCTGCTAATGTTTTAAGTTTTTCTTTTTTTCATGAGAATAACTTATATTTTGGGTTGTGGATTAATTTTTCAGCATATGGCTGTTGTTTATTTTTATCCTTCCCTCTCTAGTGACTCTTGCGTGGAGTTCCACATCTTGGGTATTTGATATCCCATACATCACTAGCTCATGGACTCTTGCCAATTACATGAAAGAAAACATAATTTATGTAAGAACTTACCTGATAAATTAATTTCTTTCATATTGGCAAGAGTCCATGAGGCCCACCCTTTTTTATGGTGGTTATGATTTTTTTGTATAAAGCACAATTATTCCAAATTTCTTTGTTGATGCTTTTTACTCCTTTCTTTATCACCCCACTACTTGGCTATTCGTTAAACTGAATTGTGGGTGTGGTGAGGGGTGTATTTATAGGTATTTTGAGGTTTGGGAAACTTTGCCCCTCCTGGTAGGATTGTATATCCCATACGTCACTAGCTCATGGACTCTTGCCAATATGAAAGAAATTAATTTATCAGGTAAGTTCTTACATAAATTATGTTTTTTCTTTCATAATTCAGATAGAGCATGCAATTTTAAGCAACTTTCTAATTAACTCCTATTATCAATTTGTCTTTGTTCTCTAGCTATCGTTATTTGAAAAGCAGGAATGTAAAGCTTAGGAATCAGCCCATTTTAGGTTTAGCACCCTGGATAGCACTTGCTTATTGGTGACTACATTTAGACACCAATCAGAAAGCGCTACCCAGGTTCTGAATAAAAAATGGGCCAGTTCCTAAGCTTTACATTCCTGCTTTTCAAATAAAGATAGCAAGAGAATGAAGAAAATTTGATAATAGGAGTAAATTAGAAAGTTGATTAAAATTGTATGCTCTATCTGAATCAATAAATAAAAAATCTGTATTTAGTGTCCCTTTAACTGCAAAGGGCTCCAATGCACTTTTGGTCAAAAAGAAGCTACTCCCAGGTAGTAACCGGGCCATAGAACAAGCTACTGAGCTGTTGTTCATTCCTGGCAGATTGCTTCTCTGTTTGCACTTATATATGTATATACAGTATATATATATATATATATATATATATATATATATATATATATATATATATATATATATATACATATATACATACATACACACCCATACAGGTATTTATATGTGTATATGAATACATAAATACGGATGTTTTTCTAACACCTGAGATCTCATATCATTGAGCCTTATAACTTTTTTTTGCAATAGTTTTTTCTTTTTAATGACACGATTAGTCCATGGATCATCTTAATTACTAATGGGATATTCACCTCCTGGTCAGCAGGAGGAGGCAAAGAGCACCACAGCAAAGCTGTTAAATAGCTCCTCCCTTCCCTCCCACTCTAGTCATTCTCTTTGCCTACGTTAGTGCTAGGAGGTGGTAAAATTAGGTGTTAGAAAAGATTCAAGAGTTTATTATTTTTAAAGTAGTACAAGATTGTGGTGCCTTGTTCTAGGGTGTAGCCATAGTCCATATCAGTCTCTTCAGTAGAGCAGTGGTGGCTTTAGAGCAATGGGAACTAGTGGGACATAATTCTTACTGCGCCTCCCATACTTAGATGCTACCCTAATCCTGATAGCCTAAGTAAGATGACTCAGGCTTTATCTTTATCCACAGGGCTATGGGAGGGAGAGGACCTCTTAAACCTGCTGGGCTGCCCTGCTGTCGGGCAGAGTTAAAGGTAAGTGCTGACTTTTTTATTCTGGGTCGGATGATAAAGATCTCAGAGAAGTGGAGCACTTTATTTAATTGGGTAAGAACTCCTACATGTAAAAGGAGGGGATTTTGGTGATAGCACCTTATTAGCAGGCACTGGGGCTAAGGAGACTGATTAGGTGGCTTTACTTGGGGGACTTATCACTTGGGCTGAGGGTAAAAGGACTCAGTGGGAGGTGATATTGTTTTCACATTTATTTGGGCTAAGCTGCGATCGAGAAGCGGTAGCCAAATTTGCCCTCAGGTTTATTGAAGGCTCAGTTAGCTCCCGGTGGCATAGTTGTTATAACAATAGTAATGGCGACTGGGAGCTACATGGTTGTTATGCCCACGATGGGCGGAGCTTTGTGTGGCGCCAGTTTTGGACTGCGCGCTCTTTCTCCAATGCCGCACCGGAATCGGAGGGACTGTTTAACACAGAATGTTGTGTTTTTAGTAAAGTGGGTCCGGACAGCATTACAGCTGCGTTGCGGACCTTTTACAACCTTTTTACAGCCAAATTGTACAAGAGTTACTGTTAAGCAGAGTTACTGTTAAGCACAATGATAATGTTTAATAGGACCGGACAACGCTGTAGCTACGTTCCGGAGTTTTTATTTTAGAAGCAGTAATGTTTTATGTTCACTGCCGTTATGCACCAAAATATAATAAAGTTTGGGTATTAGAGAGGCAGATGGGCACCTCAGCAAGGTTTAGCTGAGGTGTAGCTAGGTTCTGCAGTGATTATGTACTGTCTTATTTTAATTCTGCACTCAAAAATAAAAAGTTACATTTTAAGATTTAAAGAGAACGTTTTTCATGTGTTAATTTTTATTTAAAAATGTCACTCTTTTCTGAACCTACTCCTTCTAAGACTCTTGCTGTTTAGGAGTTTATTACTATTCGTTCCATTCTCCCTTTGATCCAAGAGGGTCAATTTATGACAATGGATTTAACGGACGTTTCCCGGCATGTTCCCATTCACAGGGATCATCACAAGTTCCTAAGGTTTGCCTTTCTAGACAAACACTTCCAGTTCGTGGCTCTTCCCTTCAGTCTGGCCACAGTTCCCCGAAGTTTCACAAAGATTCTGGGTTCGCTGTTCGCGGTGCTTCAAGTATGGGGCATTGCAGTGGCGCCCTATTTGGGCAACATCCAAGTCCAGGCGCCATCATTACAAGCATGATCCCATACGGACATGGTGTTATCCTTCCTGCAGTTTCAAGGGTAGAAGGTAAATCTGGAATAGAGTTCCTTAGTCCCAAATACAAGGGTAACTTTCTTAGGAACTATATTAGATCCCCTATCAATGAAGATTTTTCTAACAGAAGTCAGGAAATCAAAGATTATCGATACTTGTCTAGTCCCTCAGTCCATTCCTCAGCCATCAGTGGCTCAGTGCATGGAGGTAATCGGGCTGATGGTGGCGGCAATGGACATCATCCCGTTTACTAGGTTTTTCCTCAGACCTCTGCAGTTAAGCATGCTCAGGCAATGGAACGGATATTATGCAGATTTGTGTCCTTGAATATTACTAGGAGCAGAAGACAAGGGATTCTCTTCAATGGTGGTTGTCTCTGGATCATCTCTCCCAGAGAACCTGCTTTCGCAGACCATCTTGGGTAATTGTGACAACAGACACCAGCCTTCTTCTCTGCCACCTTGGAGACTTCTGTTGAGGAAGGACCTTCTAATTCAAGGGTCCTTACTTCTCCCAAATCTAGTTGCTCTGAAGCTGACTGTTTGGGGATTGAACGCTTAATTCTAGCCAAGTGAGGTTTATTCTGACTTGGTCATAGAGACCATGATTCAGGCTTGTAAGCCTGTTACTAGAAAGTTTTACCATAAGATATGGAGTAAATCTCTCTATTGGTGTGACTCCAAGGGCTACTCATGGAGTAGAGTTAGGATTCCTAGAATTTTGTCTTTTCTCCAAGAAGGTTTGGAGAAAGGCTTATCGATAAGTTCCCTAAAGGGTCTAATCTCGGCTTGATCTATTTTGTTTCTCAAGCATCTGGCGGATGTTCCAGATGTACAATCATTTTGTCAGGCCTTGGTCAGGATCAGGCCTGTGTACAGATCAGTTACTCCTCTATGGAGTCTGAATTTAGTTCTTAAGGTTCTTACAGGGTCTCCATTTGAGCCTATGCATTCCTTAGATATTAAGTTGTTATCTTGGAAAGTTTTGTTTCTTGTTGCTATTTCTTCTACTCGTAGAGTGTCAGAGCTCTCGGCTTTGTAGCGTGAGTCTCATTACCTTATATTTCATTCAGATAAGGTAGTTTTACGTACTAAATTAGGATTTCTTCCTAAGGTTGTTTTCGGATTGGAACATTAATCAGGAAATTGTTGTTCTTTCCTTGTGTCCTAATCCTTCTGAGAAGGAACGACTTCTGCACAATTTGGACGTGGTCCGTGCTTTAAAGTTTTACCTGCAGGCGACTAAGGACTTTCGTCTGTCTTCTTCTTTGTTTGTGGTTTTCGCAGGAAAACGTAAGGGACAGAAAGCTACGGCTACTTCTCTTTCTTTTTGGCTGAAGAGTATCATACGCTTTACATATGAGACTGCTGGGCAGCAGTCTCCAGAGAGAGTTACGGCTCATTCCACGAGGGCTGTTGCTTCCTCATGGGCATTCAAGAGTGAGGCTTCTGTTGGACGGATTTGCAAGGCTGCAACTTGGTCCTCTCTTCACAAAGTTCTACAAATTTGACACTTTTGCCTCGGCTGAGGCCGCTTTTGGGAGAAAGGTTCTTCAAGCAGTGGTGCCTTCTGTTTAGGTTCCCTGTCTTGTCCCTCCCGTATCATCTGTGTACTCTAGCTTGGGTATTGAATCCCATTAGTAATTAAGATGATCCGTGGACTCATCGTGTCATTAAAAATAAAATAAAATTTATGCTTACCTGATAAATTTCTTTTTTTACATGATGAGTCCACGGCTCGCCCTGTTTTTGAAAGACAGGGTGTTGGTTATTATAGCAATACAAAAGAGTCCCCTCTTAAACATGCTTCAAACAAGGTGAGATGTTGTAGAAATAGTATCGTTGGCACATTAAAAGCACTTAAACGGAGCGATATTGAAAATTCATACCTTTATTTTCTAGTGTAACAAACACATACAGCTTTCACAGACATTGTGATTACCAGGAGACACAGGTGCTAATGGAGTGTGACGTCAACTGACGCGTTTTACGCCTTTCTGGCGCTTTGTCAAAGATGTATAGTGGGAGGTGTACTGGCTACTTATAATCCTGTTGGATTATGTGCCTCCCCCCAACAAACATGTTACCAATATTTGCATACCTCAGTGTTTATAATCAGTACAACATACAATTAAACAATATTAAAAACACTATATATGCCGGAGCCTATCTGACAACTAGAGAATAGCACACCCATAAAGGATGTGTCAATCTAATGTTAGTTACAAAGTAACAATGAGCTAGCTGAGAGATATTGTTTATTGATAGAGATAATACCTAGCCTATTTATTAAAAAATCCTCTACTAAAGTGACTCTAGATGTATAAGAACTTTCTAATTAGAAATACTGATTTATCGCTCCAGTTGCTGATCGTCAATAGAAAAAGCCGTCAGTATAGTTACAGCATAATGGCTCAAAAACAAATAATATTTCACACCAAAACTCTATATACATAACCTATGTGTACAAAACCTATGTATTATCTACGTTGATAAATATTTATTTAAATAAGACTTTATGGACAACAAAAAATAGGGTGTCCATTAGTCTATATTCTACAATTAGATCAATACACGTGCTTATTCTGATTTTTTTATCTTAAACGTTGTCAGTTCTTAGTCTAGTAATTTTTAGTATGCTAAGGTACTAGAGCTGTGGGCTAGAGCATATAGGATAAGTTATTCCATTTATTTTTATTTTAGGAACATAACTAGAAGAGGGTGGAGGAATAGGTGTAATATGCGTTTATCAATGGAAAATTCTAAGTCAAGTCTGAGAAACTCTTGTTATTTGCCTTGATAGAGATCTATATCCCATCTGGAATTTATTCCTCTGGGTTCCTTTGTCCCCAAATTGAATATCCATTTGGCCTCTCTATCTAGCAAATTTCTAAATCTATCCCCGCCTCTGTTGTTTAAGGGTATAAAATCGATTGCTTGGAATTTGAACGCTTTCTAATTTTTTTCTAAAGTATCTTTATGTTTGAAGTAATGTTTAGCAATTGGAGTTTTTGGTGGATCTCTTTCAAGTGATGTAAGGTGTTCACGTATCCTGTCTTTTAGAAAACCACTTGTACAACCTGTATACTGTTGTCTACAAATTTGATAAGTAATCAAATAAACAATATACTTAGAGCAACAATCTAACCTGTGACAAATGCTATAGCTTGTATTTGTAGTTGAAGAGGTGAAAGTATCACCTATAATACAGTGTTGACATACCTTTACATTACAAGGATGTTTGCCACATTTGAAGAAACCTTTTTTAGATAACCATCAGCTAGATTGCGAGTTTTGCGTTAGAGGCTATGCAGTGCTAACGAGCAGTTTATTCTCACTGCTCACTTACATAGAGTGCTGGTATTAAAGGTTTTTACAAACCCGGCGTTAAAAGACAATAAGTGGAGGGCGGAGCTAGCCAGCAAGCAGGAAAGAAGCACTTAGCTGGAGCTCTGGGCTAAGAGAATAAAATTAAGTGTTTTCAAAGTTCTTTAGACCCAAATAGCAGTGTACATTTGGTCCTGTGTGCTTCCAAATACTACTGAGAGGTAGCAGGACAAATTTCAGGCGTTTTAAGCCATTTTCGAGTGATCCGATTTTCAGGACCAGGCCAAAATCAGGAAAGGCTGGGGATGCGGCCTACCCCGGACCGGAGACAGAACAGCAAAGGGCCAAATTCATCATATATAAACTCCTAACCATCCGACCTCTCAGACTACACAGATCTGACCCTTGGCTCAGATGCAGCAAGCCAAAATTAAGCTTTAAAAGGTGAGCAGCTTACCGGAAGGTTTTTCATCAGAGGAGGTGAGGGAGGCCTCAGGAGTCATTGCTGGGAAGTGAAGACTGAGAAGATCAGACAAAAAGAAGGTGAAAAGAGCTTCTGGAAATCACATATATGCTCTGGAGACTACATCAGGGACCAACAACATAAGGGTGAGTGGCGGGAAAATCGCCATTTCTTTTTTCTTCTCTCTGATACATCATCACTATTAAGACTGAACTGTACATCCACTCAATATATCAATCTTTCACAAAATTTTACATTGAGAGTGAGTGGGCATTATAAACTGGCTCATTTTCTACAATATAAAGAGAAGATATTGGGGGAAATTCCCAGAGCATATAACATCTAAAAGCTGCAGACTGATTAACTATATGCCTAACTAGGCAATGAGCATGAGAAGTCACTAATAACAGATTCAGGGCTCTTAACTTAAGTAGTTCTAAGTTTGCCACAGCAGGTAACATCTCACATCTCACTAACCTGACTCTGCACCTTATCAAGGCGAGAGTGGGACACTTTTAGCGAGAATATCTGTGGTAAAAGCTATCACGTGGACACTAGAACGTAAGGCCCTGGGATACTAAAAAATACCTTCAGCACTTTAGAAAAAGATTTAAACTCTGCAATGTTTGGTTAAGCTTATAAAAATTCAACCTGGAGTAGTCTTACAGAGACAATGAAGTTATAATCTGTTAAAATGCTGCCCAGCAACTAACTTATGTTTTTGTAAAACGGATGGAGGAGGAAAGGGAGGCGAGGTGAGCAAAGGAAAATACAGGGGTCGTGTTTTCAATATATCTGTAGCCCAGATTAACTCTATAACATATTTTCTGAAAGAGGTCACTCTCCAAGATGAAGAGCAGGAACCAAACAGGAAAGGACTGCTTATCTAAGTCGCAGCTTAAACTTAAACTAATAGATAAAGCGGCCTCTCCAACAAAGCTACCTACTGAAGTAGAATCAACAGAAGAGGATAGCCAAATAGGAAAAGATATTCCAAACAATGAACTGTTAACCCAGATCAAATCCTTCTTCCATGAAGAGTTGAAAACAGCAATACATGACCTCAAAAAGGACATAAGAGAAATAGGGGGAAGGACAACAGAATTGGAAAACAAAATTGATGATATCACGGAAGAGATTCCCTAAATCAAACACACCCTGTTAGACCATGCTATATATATCAAAAAGCTTGAAGAGCAGGTGGAAGACTTAGAAAACAGATCTAGAAGATCAAACCTGAGAATCAGAAACCTCCCAGAAGATTACAAAAATCTCCAAGCGGATGTTACGGAAATATTCCACCAACTAATTCCAGATACAGAAATCAACATGCTGCTCTTCGATAGAATCCACAGAGCTCTCACCAGACCCTCCCAATCCAAAACCAGAGACATTATAGTTAAACTACATTATTATCATGTCAAGGAGATGATTTTGCAGGCAGCAAGACAAGCTAAGTCGATCACCTATGAGGGACACAATATCCAAATATATACGGATCTATCTCCCATAACACTGAGAAAAAGACGTGAAATGAAACCGATTGTAGAAGCACTTAACAAAGAGAAAATAAGATACCGCTGGAACTTTCCCTTCAAGTTGATCTTTACTCACCAGAATACCTTGTATTCTTGCTCGTCACTAGAGGAGGGACAAATGACACTCAACAAACTGGATATAACAATGGAAGAACCCACAACACAGTCCACACAGCAGACAGCGAGAAGACCACCCCAGAGAGAATGGACTATGGTCACTAAAAAAGGTAACCCAAAAAAATCAAGACCAACTACACCCTCCAATGAAGACCAGAACTCCAACAGCGAGGAGAATCCTCCTGTCCATTGAAGAAGACATCCTTATGGAGTCAGGATGAGAAGATCATTAAGAGTAACTTTACCTCACACAGTTGGACTAGGTATATGGTATAATTGAAGGAGACAGTCCACGAATGGTAATTGAAAAGTGTATTGTCTCTCTCTCCTTTCTTTTTTCCTTTTTCTCTTACTTTCTCAACTTATCTCTATCCTTCATTCTCCTTTTGCTGGTATGTTCTCTCCCTCAAGGTATAATATCTGATTA
This sequence comes from Bombina bombina, assembly GCF_027579735.1. Taxonomy (NCBI): domain Eukaryota; kingdom Metazoa; phylum Chordata; class Amphibia; order Anura; family Bombinatoridae; genus Bombina; species Bombina bombina. Next base: position 51,977,069 of record NC_069499.1, on the reverse strand, counting down.
CATCCTTATGGAACTAGGGTGAGAAGATCCATAAGAGTTTGAACATTACCTCACACAGTTGGACTGGATATAAGGTATAATGGAAAGATACATTAGTACACGAGTTGTAATGGAAAATTGTATTGCCCCTCTCTTCATCTTTTCTTTTTCTCTTACTTTTCATACCGATCTCTATCCTTCACTCTCTTTTTTGCTGATATGTTTTCTCCCTCAAGGTATAATGTCAGATTATAGAAAATAAGAAAGTTATAACATGACTATTCCAGAGTTGAATACTGACCAGAAGGTCAAAAATTTCGCAGGTGCAGTTTGTGGCACCCAGTTTGAATGTTATATTTAACTGTTTTATGTTTTATTGTTCAGTTCTAAAGGTTCAGGCACAACAGTCACGAAAAACAGGTTCATTAAGACACTCCAAATATGAAGGTATCCTCCTAGTGTGCAAAGGTCCCACATCTCCGGCCCGTATAGGCTACAGGTACCAAGGTTTCCTAGATGTTATTCAACTTAAAAATAAAAAGTTACCATGCAGATTAAGATAATCTCACATAATGCCAGGGGCCTTAATTCCAATATAAAAAGAAAGAAAGCCATTATAGAGTATAAAGCTCAAAAAGCTAGCATAGTGATGATTCAGGAGACCCACTTCACCTCCACCACAACACCCAAATTTTGGGATAAACTTTTCCCTATTAAATATCATGCTATCAATAAAAAGAAAAAATGTGGTGTTTCTATACTCCTACATGCCTCTCTTAACTTTAAGGAGGAAGAAATAATCACTGATAAGGAGGGGAGATACCTCATAGTAAGGGGATTGATACACAATACACCAATTCTGTTAGTGAACATTTATGCTCCTAATGATCACCAAGGGCCATTTTTCACCAAAATAAGTAAGCTGCTAATATCCTGGAAAAAACACAAAATAATCATGGGGGGCGACTTTAATATGACTTTAGACGATAAATTAGACAGGACAACAACGGACCCACAAAAGAATAGAAGACAGACCCCAGACCAGCAAATCTTAAGAGATTTATTATTAGACCACAACTTACTAGACAGCTGGAGAGCAGTAAATAGAGGAGCCAAAGAATACACCTACTATTCATCAGTACATGGCACACGCTCTAGAATCGACTTAATTTTAATAAGTCAAATCATACTCCCTCTAGTTACAGAGGCTACTATAAGCAGCTGCGTATGGTCAGACCATGACATGATGACATTAGATCTAGAAGGAGTGTTAAATCCAGGCAGAATAAGATCCTGGACCCTACACCCCAAAGTACTTCAAAATGAAGTCTTTAAACAACAAATTGAGAAGCACATCGATGAATTCATGAGAATAAATGAGGGTTCCACAGTTAATCCAAACATAATTTGGAGTGCTCTGAAAGCTTCGATTAGGGGTTTGATTATAGCTGAATCCTCTAAAGTTAAAAAACAATATAACTCCACATTAGAAAAATTGAGGAAGGAGATTTCCACGATTCGAGAACAAATAATGAGAAATTCTAAGGGAGGGCTAACTAAATTATTAAAAAAGAAAAGTGAGGAACTTAACCTAATGCTTGATAAAGAGGCAATCTCCTCCTTCAAAGCAGTCGATACAAGATACTACACATATGGTAATAAACCTGACAAATTATTAGCAAATAAATTAAAAGATATGACCAGAGCCTCCACCATCCCACAAATACAATTAACAAATGGATCAGTAACCAATGATCCCCTGCAGATAGCTGAGTTTGCCAACTACTACAACTCACTCTATAACTTGCCACAACCCAATATTGCAGTAGATAAACAAAAAGAATTAGATAGGTTCCTGGAGAGTAGCTCACTAAAAAAAATCCCCCAAGAGGATCTAGATCTGCTTAATGCACCTATAACAATTCAGGAGATAAACCAAGCCATTAAAGGATTAAAGAGAAATAAAGCCCCGGGTCCGGACGGGTTCCCAGGCTCTTTTTATAAAGATCTTCAAAAATCGGTGGTACCACATCTAGTAACTATTTTTAATAATATTTTGCAAGGTACAGACATACCACAAGATATATTGACTGCGAGGGTGACAATTATCCCAAAGCCGGGGAAATGCAAACAATATTGTCAAAATTATAGGCCAATTTCACTAATAAATCAGGACCTCAAACTTTTCACCAAAATTTTGGCAAATCGATTGGCTACCCCCATCACAAATTTAATAAATACTGACCAAGTGGGATTCATAGCTCAAAGAGAAGCCCCAGACAATGTAAGAAAGATCATAGACTTGATAAATTTTGCAACAAATAAAGGAATGCCTTCTTTGCTCCTTACTCTGGATGCGGAGAAGGCATTCGACAGGATCAATTGGGATTACATGCTAGCAGTCCTAAATAAGGTAGGAATCAAGGGTCCATTTTATATGGGGTTAAAAAAGTTGTACTCTACGCCGGATGCGTTTATCAGACTCTCGGGATATCAATCGAAGCAAATCAAGATCAGGAATGGGACCAGACAGGGCTGCCCACTATCACCGTTGTTGTTTGCATTATGTATTGAACCACTAGCACAGAAAATTAGAGACAACCCCAATATAACAGGAATCAAAGTAGGTGAAAATGAATACAAAATATCACTGTTTGCGGATGATGTCATCCTCGCAGTCACTAAGCCCCTACTTTCCCTACCAGTAATATACTCAGAGATAGGTAAGTTTGGTTCACTATCAGGATACAAGGTGAATGAAGGTAAATGTGAGGCCTTAGATATTCATTTACCTAATCCCACGAAAAAATTACTGGAGATTAATTTTACCTTCTCTTGGGCAAAGACATCCATCAAGTATCTGGGTATTTTCCTTTCACGAAATGTGCATAATCTATACAAAGAAAATTACACAGGTATATTTAAACAGGTTAAAGCTTTGTTGACCAACTGGGCCAAATACAAACTCTCATTATATGGAAGGATTATGTCCATCAAAATGACGATACTGCCCAAGATCCTCTATCTATTTCGCTCTCTCCCAATAAATGTACCGATTTCAGAACTACAAATAATGCAAAAGGAAATTCTTAAATTTATATGGCAAGGGAAAAGGGCAAGAATTCATAAGGACACGTTGACCAGACATAAATCAGGGGGGGTGGTGGGACTTCCAGACTTAATATCTTATTATTATGCAGCTAGAATGGCCCAAACCATCCAATGGCATAGAACGACTAAGACTCCACAATGGGTTCAGTTAGAATCTGATATCATGGAAATAGGCAGATTAGATAGATTACTATGGGTAGACAAACAAGACAGACCTCAAATCCTACGACAGTATGTAGCAATTCACCACACCATTATTCTATGGGACAAACTGAACAGAACCTTTTCAATTATCAATAACCGCTCTCAAGCGACACCCTTGATACCCATCAAGTTCATAACAAATTCACAAATGCAGGGAAAATGGGAAAATAAAGGCCTATATCGCATAGCAGATACACTTATCAATGGTAGGATACTGTCTTTTAAACAATATGAAGAACTGGGGGAACCTGATAGAAATCTCTGGTTTCACTACCTACAACTCAAATCCAGGGTACAAGAGATATTAGGAAACACAAAGAAAGAACATAACACTATATACGAGTCACTGTGCTTAACTAAAGAATATAAGAGGGGTATGGTTACCTTACTATATCCACTTTTCAACATCAAAGAGAAGGATAAAAAAAACAATAGCATGATAAAATGGGAACAGGACTTAGGTAGATCTTGGTCAGTCGAAACCTGGGCAGAGAATATCCAGAGAGGTCTTAAATTCTCCCCTAATGCTACATTAAAAGAAAATTACCTCAAGGTAATACATAGGTGGTACATTTATCCCAATAGGTGGGCTAAAGCTGAGGACCGTGAACACCGTAAATGCTACAGAGGGTGCGACGAAGCAGGGACATATCTACATATGTGGTGGCATTGTAGTAAGGTTAGGAGAGTATGGGATCGCACCTCACACTATTTAAGCTTAATACTTGAAACTGATATAGCCCTTTCTCCAGAGCAGGCCCTTCTACATTTTCCATTAGAAGGGCATCTAAAGAGGCACTCCAAGTTAGTTAACATGATATGTACTGTTACACGTATGTGCATAGCGAAGTTCTGGAAGATAGATGTTCCTACCTTTGAGTATATTGAAAAGAGAATAGAATACCACTATAATATGTCAAATGCCACGGCAGAACTCCTAAATACTAGGGACCGCTTCATTGAAATGTGGGAACCATATATTATGTATGTGGAAGGGACTAGAAGGGTAAGAAGGATTGACACGTAGAAAATCAACGTTGAAGGTGATAATATATAAGAGTGTTTCTTTCTGTTGTGGATAAGATATTATGTTTATTACGATGACAAAGTTATTCGGAGTAAAATACCGACAAATATATGATGAATGTGACTCTTGAACAGACTGAACCTGTAATGTTACTTGTTTGAAGTTTATTTGTAAAATGATATTTTGATTTGAAAATTAATAAAAAATATTTAAACAAAAAAAAAGACAATAAGTGAGCGAAGAGCAAAATTTTGCTCCACACTTCAATACCAGCGCTGCTTAAGTCAGCGGTGAGCTGGTCGTACGTGCTTGTGCACGATCTCCTCATAGGAATCAACGGGGAAAGCCGGCTGAGAAAAAGTCTAACACCTGCAAAAAAGCAGCATAAAACTCAGTAACGCAGCCCCATTGATTCCTATGGGGAAATAAAATTTATGTCTACACCTAACACCCTAACATGAACCCCGAGTCTAAACACCCCTAATCTTACACTTATTAACCCCTAATCTGCCCATCTGGACATCGCCGCCACCTACATTATTACATTATTTTTATTTTACAGGCAAGTTTGTATTTATTTTAACTAGGTAGAATAGTTATTAACTATTTAATAACTACCTAGCTAAAATAAAGACAAATTTACCTGTAAATTAAACCTAACCTAAGTTACACCAACACCTAACACTACACTACAATTAAATAACTTACCTAAATTAAATACAATTAGCTAAATTACAAAAAAACAAACACTAAATTACAGAAAATAAAAATCAAATTACAAGATATTTAAACTAATTACACCTAATCTAAGAGCCCTATCAAAATAAAAAAGCCTCCCCAAAATAAAAAAAACCCTAGCCTAAACTAAACTATCAATATCCCTTAAAAGGGCCTTTTGCGGGGCATTGCTCCAAAGTAATCAGCTCTTTTAGCTGTAAAAAAAAATACAAACACCCCCAACAGTAAAACCCACCACGCACACAACCAACCCCCCAAATAAAATACTATCTAAAAAAAAACAGCCAAACACAGCCAATAGAATGCGAGCTCAATCCTATTGGCTGATTGGATCAGCCAATAGGATTGAACTTCAATCCTATTGGCTGATTGCATCAGCCAATAGGATTTTTTGTACCTTAAATCCGATTGGCTGATAGAATTCTATCAGCCAATCGGAAGCTAAGAGATGCCATCTTGGATGACGTCACTTAAAAGAACCGTCATTCAGTAAGAAGACTCCGGATGAAGAGGATGCTCTGCGTCGGATGTCTTGAAGATGGAGCCGCTCCGTGCCGGATGGATGAAGTTAGAAGATGCCGTCTGGATGAAGACTTCTGCCTGTCTGGAGGACCACTTCGCCCGGCTTGGATGATGACTTCTCCCGGCTTCGTTGAGGACTTTGGCCCGCTTAGATGAAGACTTCTGTCGCTTCCTTGAGGATGGATGTCCGGTCTTCAGAACAGTAAGTCAATCTTCAGGGAGCTAGTGTTAGGTTTTTTTAAGGGTGTATTGGGTGGGTTTTATTTTTTAGATTAGGGTTTGGGCCGCAAAAGAGCTAACTGTTCTTTTAAGGGCAATGCCCATCCAAATGCCCTTTTCAGGGCAATGGGGAGCTTAGTTTTTTTAGATAGTATTTTATTTGGGGGTTGGTTGTGTGCGTGGTGGGTTTTACTGTTGGGGGTGTTTGTATTTTTTTTTTAACAGGTAAAAGAGCTGATTACTTTGGGGCAATGCCCCGCAAAAGGCCCTTTTAAGAGCTATTGATAGTTTAGTTTAGGCTAGGGTTTTTTTTATTTGGGGGGGCGTTTTTTTTTTTTTTTTTGATAGGGCTCTTAGATTAGGTGTAATTAGTTTAAAGATCTGTAATTTGTTTTTTATTTTCTGTAATGTAGTGTTTGTTTGTTTTGTGATTTAGCTAATTTAATTTATTTAATTGTTTTTAATTTAGTTCATTTATTTAATTGTAGGTTAGTGTTAGGTGTTGGTGTAACTTAGGTTAGGTTTTATTTTACAGGTAAATTTGTCTTTATTTTAACTATTTACTAACTAGTCTACCTAGTTAACATAAATACAAACTTGCCTGTAAAATAAAAATAAACCCTAAGCTAGATACAATGTAACTATTAGTTATATTGTAGCTATCTTAGGGTTTATTTTATAGGTATTTAGTTTTAAATAGGAATTATTTAGTTAATGATAGGAATTTTATTTAGATTTATTTAAATTATATTTAAGTTAGGGGGTGTTAGGGTTAGACTTAGGTTTAGGGGTTAATAAATTTAGAATAGTGGCGGCGACGTTGGGGCAGTAGATTAGGGGTTAATAAGTTTAGGTAGTTGGCGACGATGTCGGGGGAGGCAGATTAGGGGTTAATAAAAATAATGTAGGTGTCGGTGATGTTGGGGGCAGCAGATTAGGGGTTCATAAGTATAATGAAGGTGGCGGCGATATCTGGAGCGGCAGATTAGGGGTTAATAAATGTAGGTAGGTGGCGGCGGTTTAGGGGTTAATATGTTTATTCTAGTGGCGGCGATGTCCTGAGCGGCAGATTAGGGGTTAAAATTTTTATTTTAGTGTTTGCGATGCGGGAGGGCCTCGGTTTAGGGGTAATAGGTAGTTTATGGGTGTTAGTGTACTTTTTAGCACTTTAGTTATGAGTTTTATGCTACGGCGTTGTACCATAAAACTGTTAACTACTGACTTTTAATACCGGCGCTATGGAAGTCCCATAAAAAAAAGACTTTACGAAGTTTACGTAAGTCGTTTTGCGGTAAGGCCAAAAAAGTGTGCGGTGACCCTAAACCTGCAAGACTCGTAATACCAGCGGTAGTGAAAAAGCAGCGTTAGGACCTGTTAACGCTGCTTTTTCAGCCAAACGCAAAACTCGTAATCTAGCCGCATGTTTCTTTTGACCTTATTGTGGAGTTTGTATAGACGTATTGGGTTACTTTACTACCTATTGTTGGAGCCTTTCTAGATACAAATTTAATGCCACTCGATAGGCATTCCTTTAATTTGTCATCCAGCCTAAGAGTTTCTAAATTTCTATTTACAATATTTTTGATTTGGTTAAATTGGTTGCTATATTGAGTAACAAAGACTGTGCTATTTTCACTATAGCCTATAGGATCTTTTGTATGTGTTTTTTTGTTTTTGGATACTTTTTTTCAGTAGGTCCTTGCGTTTAATTTTGGCTACTTCAGTTCCAAGAGACACAAGTGTTTTTTTTATCGTAGCCTCTTTGTGTTAGTCTTTGCACTAGCTTAAGTGAATGGGTGAAATAATCCTAGTCTTCTGTACATATCCTCCTAATCCTTATTAGTTGGCCCCTCTTTTTGTATGTTGGGGATGGCAGGAATCAGCCCTTAAGATAGTGTTCCCAGGTATGTCCTTTCTGTATAGTTATGTACATATCTTGCCTTTTTCGGCTTTTAAGGTAATGTCTAGGTAGTTCACTTTCATTTTGTCAACCTGAAATGTGAATTTTAGATTTAGATCATTATTATTTAGAAATTTTATAAATTCCTCAATTTGTTCATTGGTTCCCTGCCAGATAAACAGAAGATCATCTATATATCTGGCATAGAACTCAATGTACTTACCAAACCTATTTTCCTGACCAAATATATATGTTGCCTCAAACCATCCTAAAAACAAATTGGCATACGAGGGGTCAAACTTTGCCCAAAACAGTCAGAGAAAAGAAGGGGTGCTGTGGTTGGGTGTGTACGTGGTGTAAACTTTCATATGTGAATTTAATGATGAATCACAATACATAACCAGCCTGGTTATACAGACAAGAGTTCATGGTCATGCTATGTCCATGGGTCCCCTGACAATAGCAAGATAGAAATAAAGATGTCTTCAATATATGTATAGAACTCTCCAATGCAGTTCAAATGGTATCACATATGTATATATCATAAACAGACTCACCACAGTCCTGTTTCAGGTTGATCTGTCTCATGTGTCCTTGCGGTGCTGTTGATAATGTTGTGATACTCCTCTTTGCTGCTGGTGAGTGTCCAAGCTGGGAAATGCCAAGCCTCCGCAATAGGGGATTTAAAAAGTGTTTTCAACTCGCTGTGTGTGCTCACAATGGCCACAAAATCTCTCAAACGAAAACAGTTAGGAGCACCAAAAAGCAAGTGAATAAGCAAAATTTATTTACAGTTAATTTAAACATGAGGGTTAATTAACCCCAGGGTAAGAGTGTGAAAACAGAAAACAATAAACAGAGAACAAAAACGGCTGACCGGTTTCGGCGTCTGCCTTAATCCTAGCCTGCTTAAAAAATGATTGTAAATTCACAATTTAAAAACCCTTCTCTGTGTTTCCATTGGGTGTGGAGTACACACCCTTCAAGTAATTGACCAATGTCAAACATCAACTTGATTTAATTTAATTTATTCAGACACCTGTTTCCCTACTGACTCACTGTTAATAGGTGTGGCGATTTTGGATTAGCTAACTTGAAGTCTTTTATTTTGTTGTGGACTTTCAAATGCTATCATCCAAACTGCATAAAAGTGCACCTCGTCACATCTATTTAACCAGAAAGTGTGGTGTTCATAATAAGACATTATGCTTATATAACCAAAGTTTGCATTTTTGTAGTCTCATTTGTAAATTTTCGTATTCCTATGTATTAAACGCTCTAAGTTCCCTTGCGTTGATTTTATCTACCTCATCTTGGTAAAAGGAAAGAAAGAAATGATACCTGGGACCGCCAGGGTCCGAAGCTGCCCACTGACTGTTGTGTATGTAACCTCATGACCTGGGATGCGATTACGGTTCTTAGATTTCGTGTGTGTTTGTTTGTATGCTAGAGTGACGTGTGGTACACACCTCTATTTTGACCCTATGGGCTTTCGTTCCCTTCAGCTGCCAAAGCTAGACTACGCCTCTATCTCGAGTGATGTACGCTTAGGGGGTGTGTTGAGTACCTTTTATTAAGTGTTGATCGGATTTACTGTAGGGATTACTCTAACTAAATACCCTCCCTTAATATAAGGAACGTTATTCCTAGTAGGTGTGTGAAAATGATCTGGATCTAGACCCTTGTTATACTTCCCATGCTGGGTATACCAAACCGTATATACTGCAAGTTTCTTAGCTGCGGGCGATCCAGACTCGTCATAATGTTACGTGTGAACAGTGATTTCAGTCCATCTAGATACATGTATGAATTTAGATTAGTGAATGGATTGTATACGTGTACTATGTTGCTAGACTCCTTGTTGACATGTTATAAACCACTGTGCTGACACTTTAACCCTGAATAACCTCCATATACTGGATTACTATAGTAAACGCACCTTTTCTATATTCATAACCAGTGTAAGATTAGGAGGGGGGGGGGTTGGGGGGGGGGTGTGGGTTTGAGGGTCTGGGGGGACTTGGGGAATGGGGAAGTGGGGAGTATGGGGGGGGAGGGGGAAGGGAAATTAAGGTAAGGAGGATGCGGGAAATTGAAGAGTTTAGTTTGGGCCGAAGGGGTGGGAAGCTACAGCTACCAAAAGTTAATTAAATCAAACTCTGAATTTAGACCCTCTGGAAACCTGGTTCTCAACCGAAAAATCCAGAAGGCCTCCCTTTCACCCAGTTTACGGGTCCTATCGAGTCCTTTGTTTTGTACTGGTACCCTCTCAATGATGGTCCATGAGAAGTACCTGGGATCTTTTTGGTGTAACCCCGAAAAGTGATTAATCAGAGGCGTAGTTAGCTCCCCTGCTCTTATATCAGCCAGATGTTCCTTTATTCTAACTCGCGCCTCTCTGGTCGTGAGACCTACATATTGGAGGGCACAATGTGTGCATGAAATTAGATACACCACGAAGTTTGACCGGCAATTTAGGCACAGTCTCTTCTGGAAGGTTTCACCCGTTACCAGGGACCTAAATGTGTCTCCCACTACCACTCTCTCACATGCTTTACATGAAAGATAGTTGCACCTATAGGTACCATTGAGTCTTAACCAGGTCGAGCCACTGGTTTCTTCCTGTCTCAGTTTAGTGGGGGCTATTATGTTGCCTATCGTACGATTCCTTTTGTAAGCGAATCGTATGCCCTCATTCACTATATCTTTCAAAGCATCATCAGCCAAGAGAAGTTAATAGTTGTTTTTGATTATCTGGCATATCTGGTGGTACTGCCGTGAGTAATCTGTTGTAAATTAAATTCTACTACCTTCATTTAGTTGTTCCCACCAGTTCTTATCTTTTCTCCTGTTCCTATTTTTGTTCTCCGGCTTTCTTTTAGATTGTTCTAGTAACCGGGCCCTGTCCAATCTACTGACTAGATTAAAATAGAGAAAACCTCAGCGCCTAATGGTAACCTCTAAGCCTAGGGAGGGGGACTCCTAGCAGGTGCCCAATGGTTAAAGCAGATAAAGAAAAGAAAAATCCCAGGCGCCTACCCTAAGGAGGCTAGGTTAGAGTATAATTGGATGGAGAGCCAAATTGGTCTAAAATGTGTTTTTAATACATAAATAAAGGTAAATGCACGGTAAAAACAAGTTCAATACAAAACTATCATGGATCCATGGTACATTACATATATCATATAAAAAACTTGGGTTATAAAACAGGTAAAAACAGGTCAAATTTAAATATAAGCGATTTAGTCAGCAAGGTATTTCACAAAAACAATTTCCAATTTTAAAAACAATAATAGACAATCTTATTAAAACATCCAAGTTGAAGCAGGGTAAAAAATTCACGGTGAAGTGGTGTAAAAAATAGATGTGAAAGAATCAGAGATAAACAATAAAGCTTGCAATGCCAATCGATATGGAATCCAAAAAAATGTCAAATGTGCAAAAAAATGTGCAAGAGAGAACGAAGTGTACAAAAAGAGTCTCTAGTCCTATGGAATGTAGGGAATATATTCCAGTAATTTCGATTCTCTGAGGGATGGTGATAGAAATGTCAGAAAGGTGCAGATGCACCAGCAATCAGTGTGGCAATATCACAGAAAAAACGGTGTTGTTTGTAAACGATATGAAAAAATAATAGTAAAAAGGGTAGATTTTCAAAAAGGCGTTAAAAAATTGATATAAAAGTGAGAAAAAGTCTTTTGATGGTGGTACTCCTAATGGTCTCCAAAACGTATGTGACTTCAATAAAAGGTGTTGGAATGGGATGTGAAAAATAAAAATGAAGAATAAAAATGAAAAATAAAATGTAGATATAAAAAACTCGAACAATCACCTGTGGAAAAAACAGAAACACAATATAGTGTAGATGGTCCTAAGGATGTTGTAAATAATAGAATAAGGCTTACCAGTGCTGGTCAACGCGTTTCGGCCTGTGTCAGGCCTTTATCAAGACTGGTTTGGGATGGTTAATGGTAGCCTTTTATAGAGTGTTTGACCGGATGTAGCTGAATACCTACTTCCGGTTTGGCGAAATTTGTTACTTTGGCCAAATGGTTTTAATCTTGGTTTTATTAAGTTTAGTGGAGTGGGGTATTTACCCAACAGCGTGCTTAAAATTGAATATTTTAGCTTTTCAATTTTGGCCTGTGGTTCTCCATTCTCGGAATCTCCGTTATTTCCGTGACGTCACTTCCGGTCTAGGTAATTTATGTGATCGGATAATAACGATCTAGGGCCAAAATTTTTTGATCTATAATCATGGGGTGTTCTTTTAGAAGTTTAGGGGAGTTTGCTTACTTACTGTTTAATGTATTTGCTATATGTACTATTTTTGCTTTTTATTATTATTATTAGGTCCGTAAACAGACCGACCTGATTGGTCGTGACGTCACGGCCTCCGGATAGCGCCTTTGATTGGTTTTTAAAAAATTGTGTGTCAGTTGCCCAACTATTCGATAGGTGTACTATCTGGCTGTGTCGATTGGGTATTCAAGGGGTGTGTCTCTTATCCCACTTTTTGATAGGTATAAAATCGGACAATAACAATGGTCCTAATATGTAGATATATAAGAGACGATATGTATTACAATTGTAAGCTTAGTGTTATTCTAACAGACTATAATGTTGTTTTTAATAAAGATCTTAGTGTTTAAAGTGTCGTTTGTGACTGCATGAATGCCATATCAGTTTAATCATTATAATCTTTATAAGATCAGAATAATAGTATATTTCATGATATCTGGGAATCTTGTCTCTCAATCGGTCATCCGTAATTAACCCTTTTGTAGGGGCTATTTTGAAGAGGACAGTACATATGTGGGAGATAAAACTTTGTTTATAAATATGACTGTGTGAATGGCTTGCTCCTAGTAAATGGGGACCAGAATCCTCGGAGTTAGATTTAGATATTTAGGAGACTGAGGAAATCGAGTTTGGTGTTACTGCTTAGATATGCCCTCAATCGTATAGATCTCCTTTAGGTATGGGCTGAATGTTATTTTACTTTTTGCTTTCTATTGTCTTCTAAGGGAATATGGGGGCTAAGGAGTATTGGAATATTTTACATAAAAAGTTTTTATCATTAGAGTATGTATTCTTCTCGTCAGTAACTTTTTATTAATAATATAACCTAATCAGATACGGGTTATCATATTATTACTTTCTGTGTTTATTACATAGAGGAATATAAATGCTCTTTAACTTCGGTTAATACCGCTTAGTTGGATTTGGTAATCTTACTTTTCTGTATTTATTTCATTTCATAGAGGAATACAAGTGCTAGATAGCTTACATTAATACCTAACTTATGTTTATGGGCTGTTGGAATTTGGGGATCTCATATAAAGCTTGAGAAGATTTACAAAACTTCTCAAGCTTTATATGAGATCCCCAAATTCCAACAGCCCATAAAGATCTTTATTAAAAACAACATTATAGTCTGTTAGAATAACACTAAGCTTACAATTGTAATACATATCGTCTCTTATATATCTACATATTAGGACCATTGTTATTGTCCGATTTTATACCTATCAAAAAGTGGGATAAGAGACACACCCCTTGAATACCCAATCGACACAGCCAGATAGTACACCTATCGAATAGTTGGGCAACTGACACACAATTTTTTAAAAACCAATCAAAGGCGCTATCCGGAGGCCGTGACGTCACGACCAATCAGGTCGGTCTGTTTACGGACCTAATAATAATAATAAAAAGCAAAAATAGTACATATAGCAAATACATTAAACAGTAAGTAAGCAAACTCCCCTAAACTTCTAAAAGAACACCCCATGATTATAGATCAAAAAATTTTGGCCCTAGATCGTTATTATCCGATCACATAAATTACCTAGACCGGAAGTGACGTCACGGAAATAACGGAGATTCCGAGAATGGAGAACCACAGGCCAAAATTGAAAAGCTAAAATATTCAATTTTAAGCACGCAGTTGGGTAAATACCCCACTCCACTACACTTAATAAAACCAAGATTAAAACCATTTGGCCAAAGTAACAAATTTCGCCAAACCGGAAGTAGGTATTCAGCTACATCCGGTCAAACACTCTATAAAAGGCTACCATTAACCATCCCAAACCAGTCTTGATAAAGGCCTGACACAGGCCGAAACGCGTTGACCAGCACTGGTAAGCCTTATTCTATTATTTACAACATCCTTAGGACCATCTACACTATATTGTGTTTCTGTTTTTTCCACAGGTGATTGTTCGAGTTTTTTATATCTACATTTTATTTTTCATTTTTATTCTTCATTTTTATTTTTCACATCCCATTCCAACACCTATTATTGAAGTCACATACGTTTTGGAGACCATTAGGAGTACCACCATCAAAAGACTTTTTCTCACTTTTATATCAATTTTTTAACGCCTTTTTGAAAATCTACCCTTTTTACTATTATTTTTTCATATCGTTTACAAACAACACCGTTTTTTCTGTGATATTGCCACACTGATTGCTGGTGCATCTGCACCTTTCTGACATTTCTATCACCATCCCTCAGAGAATCGAAATTACTGGAATATATTCCCTACATTCCATAGGACTAGAGACTCTTTTTGTACACTTCGTTCTCTCTTGCACATTTTTTTGCACATTTGACATTTTTTTGGATTCCATATCGATTGGCATTGCAAGCTTTATTGTTTATCTCTGATTCTTTCACATCTATTTTTTACACCACTTCACCGTGAATTTTTTACCCTGCTTCAACTTGGATGTTTTAATAAGATTGTCTATTATTGTTTTTAAAATTGGAAATTGTTTTTGTGAAATACCTTGCTGACTAAATCGCTTATATTTAAATTTGACCTGTTTTTACCTGTTTTATAACCCAAGTTTTTTATATGATATATGTAATGTACCATGGATCCATGATAGTTTTGTATTGAACTTGTTTTTACCGTGCATTTACCTTTATTTATGTATTAAAAACACATTTTAGACCAATTTGGCTCTCCATCCAATTATACTCTAACCTAGCCTCCTTAGGGTAGGCGCCTGGGATTTTTCTTTTCTTTTCTTTCTCAATCTACTGACTAGATCTCTTTCTCTTGTGACTATCGACTTACAGTACCCTCTTTCTAGCAACCTAGTTTCGAGTTCATCTGCTTGTTTTTCATATGTGTGTTGACTGGTGCAGTTTCTTCTCAAACGGATAAACTGCCCTCTCGCTACCCCTTTAAAAACTCTCCTTGGGTGGCAGCTTGTTGCATGTAGGAGTGAGTTACCTGAAATCGGTTTCCAATAGGTTTCAGTCATGATTTTTTGTCCTGTCTGGCCCTTCAGTGTAATGTCAAGGAAGTTGACCTGAACCTCTGAAGTGAAGCTGATCCCTACCGTATTCTGGTTTAAATTCTTAATAAAGTCATCTAGATCCTCTCTCGAACCCTCCCAGATAAACAACAGATCGTCTATGAACCGTTTGTACCACACTATCTCCTGCCTGAAGGGGTTCAGCTCTCCAAAGACGTGGGAGAGCTCCCACCAACCCATGAATAGGTTGGCGTAGGAGGGGGCAAACTTGGCCCCCATTGCCGTCCCACGCTTCTGGAGAAAGAACTCCCCCTCAAACAGGAAATAGTTGTGGGTAAGAAGAAACTTGGTTAATCTTATAACATACTTAATAAATGCCTGATTCCCTGTATACCATCTGGAGAGAAATAATTCTAAAGCCTCCAATCCCTTCTCATGAGGTATAGTTGAATAAAGAGACTTGACATCAACAGTTAACCAATGATAATTGCTTTGCCAAGTTACTTCAGTGAGTAAATTGAGGACATGTTTTGTATCAGCTAAAAAGCTCCAAAGTGTATTTACCATTGGCTGCAGAATGTCATCCAGCCATTCTGAAAGATGTTCAGTGAGTGAGCCAATCCCGCTGACAATCGGTCTCCCCTGGACGTTATCAGTAGACTTATGTACTTTCGGTAGGTGATTAAACACCGGTATGGCGGGATTCTGTACTAGTAGATATGTTTTGGTATCCTGGTCAATAAAGCCCAGTTCTACCCCATCATCCACCAGGGAGACCAATTGTCGCTGGAATGACCTGGTGGGATCCTGTTGTAGTATTTCATAATCTGTTTCTGTTCTCAGCTGTCTCCAAGCTTCTTGAACAAATTTGATTCTATCCTGAACCACAATGGCCCCGCCCTTATCAGCAGATCTTATTACCAAACCCCTATTGTTTTTTAGGCTATCTAGAGCCTCCTTCTGTCTACGTGTTATATTGGATTCCTGACCCCTTTTTGTAGTATATTGGAGCTTTACTAGATCATTTTCCACTCTTTTTTGGAATTTCTCCAAAAGGGGGCCCCTACTTTGTAGGGGATAAAATAAAGATTTGCTCTTTAATTTTGGAGTCCTTGGACTCCTGACCTCTTCCTCTTCTATTCCCCATTGGAGAGATTCCAAGACCCTGACATCACATAGTTCCTGAAAATTCATGGCTGCACTACAACCTGCACTCTCTATCTCATTATCTGTGGAACGTGGACTCTCATCAGATTCGTGGAGCTCCCTTGTTTCTAGCTTAAAATGCTTCTTTAGAGTCATATTGCGTATCATCTTGTTGACATCCAAAAGAGTCCATAGTTGGTACAAAGGTTAGACCTAAGCTCAAAACTTCCAATTCAAATTTATTTAATGCATAGCTTGACAAATTAATAACATTTAGTCCCTGTAGTTTCCCCTCTTTCGTCCTCTTCTTTGGGGGTATCTTCTTTGTTCCCTCGGTGGTTGGTAATGCTCTAGAGTATCTCTTCCCCCCCTTCTGATGTTCTTGGGGGTACCTGAAAAACCTGCTCGATCTGTGATCTTTCAGTATCTCCTGAGGGCCCTTGGCTTATTCTCTGTTGTATCGGGCCCGGTTACTAGAACAATCTAAAAGAAAGCCGGAGAACAAAAATAGGAACAGGAGAAAAGATAAGAACTGGTGAGAACAACTAAATGAAGGTAGTAGAATTCAATTTACAACAGATTACTCACGGCAGTACCACCAGATATGCCAGATAATCAAAAACAACTATCAACTTCTCTTGGCTGATGATGCTTTGAAAGATATAGTGAATGAGGGCATACGATTCGCTTACAAAAGGAATCGTACGATAGGCAACATAATAGCCCCCACTAAACTGAGACAGGAAGAAACCAGTGGCTCGACCTGGTTAAGACTCAATGGTACCTATAGGTGCAACTATCTTTCATGTAAAGCATGTGAGAGAGTGGTAATGGGAGACACATTTAGGTCCCTGGTAACGGGTGAAACCTTCCAGAAGAGACTGTGCCTAAATTGCCGGTCAAACTTCGTGGTGTATCTAATTTCATGCACACATTGTGCCCTCCAATATGTAGGTCTCACGACCAGAGAGGCGCGAGTTAGAATAAAGGAACATCTGGCTGATATAAGAGCAGGGGAGCTAACTACGCCTCTGATTAATCACTTTTCGGGGTTACACCAAAAAGATCCCAGGTACTTCTCGTGGACCATCATTGAGAGGGTACCAGTACAAAACAAAGGACTCGATAGAACCCGTAAACTGGGTGAAAGGGAGGCCTTCTGGATTTTTCGGTTGAGAACCAGGTTTCCAGAGGGTCTAAATTCAGAGTTTGATTTAATTAACTTTTGGTAGCTGTAGCTTCCCACCCCTTAGGCCCAAACTAAACTCTTCAATTTCCCGCATCCTCCTTACCTTAATTTCCCTTCCCCCTCCCCCCCCCCATACTCCCCACTTCCCCATTCCCCAAGTCCCCCCAGACCCTCAAACCCCCCCTCCTAATCTTACACTGGTTATGAATATAGAGAAGGTGCGTTCACTATAGTAATCCAGTATATGGAGGTTATTCAGGGTTAAAGTGCCAGCACAGTGGTTTATAACATGTCAACAAGGAGTCTAGCAACATAGTACACGTATACAATCCATTCACTAATCTAAATTCATACATGTATCTAGATGGACTGAAATCACTGTTCACACGTAACATTATGACGAGTCTGGATCGCCCGCAGCTAAGAAACTTGCAGTATATACGGTTTGGTATACCCAGCATGGGAAGTATAACAAGGGTCTAGATCCAGATCATTTTCACACACCTACTAGGAATAACGTTCCTTATATTAAGGGAGGGTATTTAGTTAGAGTAATCCCTACAGTAAATCCGATCAACACTTAATAAAAGGTACTCAACACACCCCCTAAGCATACATCACTCGAGATAGAGGCGTAGTCTAGCTTTGTCAGCTGAAGGGAACGAAAGCCCATAGGGTCAAAATAGAGGTGTGTACCACACGTCACTCTAGCATACAAACAAACACACACGAAATCTAAGAACCGTAATCGCATCCCAGGTCATGAGGTTACATACACAACAGTCAGTGGGCAGCTTCGGACCCTGGCAGTCCCAGGTATCATTTCTTTCTTTCCTTTTACCAAGATGAGGTAGATAAAATCAACGCAAGGGAACTTAGAGCGTTTAATACATAGGAATACGAAAATTTACAAATGAGACTACAAAAATGCAAACTTTGGTTATATAAGCATAATGTCTTATTATGAACACCACACTTTCTGGTTAAATAGATGTGACGAGGTGCACTTTTATGCAGTTTGGATGATAGCATTTGAAAGTCCACAACAAAATAAAAGACTTCAAGTTAGCTAATCCAAAATCGCCACACCTATTAACAGTCAGTCAGTAGGGAAACAGGTGTCTGAATTAAATTAAATCAAGTTGATGTTTGACATTGGTCAATTACTTGAAGGGTGTGTACTCCACACCCAATGGAAACACAGAGAAGGGTTTTTAAATTGTGAATTTACAATCATTTTTTAAACAGGCTAGGATTAAGGCAGACGCCGAAACCGGTCAGCCGTTTTTGTTCTCTGTTTATTGTTTTCTGTTTTCACACTCTTACCCTGGGGTTAATTAACCCTCATGTTTAAATTAACTGTAAATAAATTTTGCTTATTCACTTGCTTTTTGGTGCTCCTAACTGTTTTCGGCAAACTTTGCCCCCATCGCAGTCCCGCATGTCTGAAGGAAAAATTCAGAATTGAACAAAAAGAAGTTGCGAGTTAAGGGGAACCTTAGTACCTCTAATACAAATTCAATTAATTTACTTGGAAAGCTACTCTTCAGAAGTAAATGATACTCCACCGCTTTTAGTCCTAATTCATGAGGAATACACAAATATAAGGATGATACATCCACTGTAAGCCACATGTTGCAATCATTCCAGTTTTTATTGTCAAGCTTTTGTAATACATGGGTTGTATATTTGAGGTAACCAGGAAGTGATTGCACATATGGCTGAAGGAGATTATCTATCCATTCCCCCAGTTTTTCTCCTAAAGACCCTACCCCTGACACTATTGGCCTACCTGGGGGGGAGGCCAGATTTTTATGAATCTTGGGGACAATTCTAAAATTGGCTGTAGTAGGCGTTGGATGAGATAGGTAATCGCACAATTTGTGGTCAAATATACCTATGTGTATCCCCCCAATCCAAAAGCTTAGTAAGTTGTTTTTGATATATAGGGGTTAGGTCTCTTTTTAGTTTACAATATGTGTTGATGTCATTTAATTGGTGCTTAACTTCTGAGTAGTAGTCTTGTTTATTTTGTATAATTATTGACCCTCCTTTATATGATCGAGTAATAGCTATTTCTTCATTTTTTGAGGTTGTTTAAAGCAATCTTTTGTTTCCTAGTTAAGTTAAATTTCTTTTTTTGGGGGTAATTTATGTTTGAGTGATTTGTGTAGAGCTATTAGTTCCCTATGTGTTTTTTCTTGGAACAGATCTATATATTGGTTTCTAGATTGTATGGGATAGAAATTACTCTTGTTTCAGGTTTTTATTGTCTTCTTGTGTATCAGTAGATTTTCTGTTTCTCTATTTGTCTCTGCTGCAAGTGTCTCTAAAATATTAGCAGTTTGTAAATCTGCAATTGTAAGGTCTTGAATATTCTGTGTGTGAGACTGATGTGTTAAACCCATAGCAGTGTTAGACATTGTCATTTCAGTTGTGAAGTCAGTATTTATACATGTATTGGTGTCTGATTTAACCTTGCTATTATTTGTAGGTTCTAGAACCTGTATGGTGTTGAAGTGTCGTTTTAACACAATTTTTCTGACTAAACAATTTACATCAGTAATGGTACGAAAAAGGTCAAAGTCCATAGACGGAGCAAAGTCCAGTCCTTTGGTAAGGACTTGTTCTTCATCTTGAGTTAAGATGTGAGATGATAAGTTTATTACTGTCCGTATCTCGTTAACATCTTTCTCTTGGTAACTTGTGGTTTGTTCCACTTTTTTGATGGTTGAGATACTTCTTCCTTGTTCTTTGTTTTGTGTGCTTATTTTGCATTATCTGCATCTCTAGTTTTCGGTCTAGCTCCTAGATCATTTTGTATAGCCTGTGGTGTTTCTTCCTCCGAGGTTGCTGAGCTTTCTGGTGACCCCTCTTTAGGGTTGGAAGTAGTAGTCAGAAAAATTGGTTCTTCTTTTTCTGCTGTTTTTTGTTTTTATTCTTATTATTTTTATCCTTATTTGGATGTTGGTATTCATTAGATCTAGATGCTGCTGGGCTCCAATCATATACCATATTCATTGAATAATCCAATTCATCTCTCAGCATTTTGTTATCCTTTCTGGAAACTAGGTTTTGTTCCACTTCATCCAGGTGTTCTTTAAGTTCTATATCAAAACTGCCATATTTATGATGCCCCTGCAGGGGTTGTAATTTAATCTGAAACTCTTTGATTTCGGAAAGTATTTCCTCCCTTTTATTCGTTCTGTTGACTTTTAATTTATTCATTATTCATCAGTTTAAGTGAGCATTCACTTAAGGTTTCATGCCACTCATACAGAAATTATTTTTCCTCTTCTTTGTCCACATTTGGAAGTTTCCTTAGTCTTAATCCACGAGGAATTATATCTGATTTAATATCTTTGTCCAGATAAATCAGTTCATACAAGAGTTTTAATTCTTTAACTCCGAGATTCTCCATCGTGAGAAACAACTAACGTAAATCACTGGTTTGTACTTGGTCCGGTGTGAGCTCCTCCCTGCGCTCCTGGTATGTCATATTCTGACTAAAAATATCCTCCAGTGCTGTAGATTGTGCTATATTGATTATTTTATTTTATTTACACTTGTTGCAAGATGGTATAAGTGGCAGTAAAGATTTTTCACTGTGACAGTAAACTTGCACCTATTTTTTGTACAACAAGTGTTTTATTCATTCACTTAGTTCTTGTATAATTGAAGGTTAAAGCCATATGAAACAAACCTTACACAATCAAATCCTCACTCAGTACCTCAAATCTGTGTTCTCTGAGACTTTAAGAGTTTATAAACAAAAGAGGATGAGTGCACAGATTAGGGAACTGCAGGTAATCAAAGTTGAAGCAGAAAGGGCCGTGTCGGTGCCTCTCCCGACACAGATTAGTACAAACAAACACAAAAAGTTTGCAGTCCAAATACAGCAATACAAAAGAGTCCCCTCTCAAACAAGGTGAGATGTTGTAGAAATAGTATTGTTGGCATATTAAAAGCACTTAAACAGAGCGATATTGAAAATTCATACCTTTATTTTCTTGTGTAACAAACACATACAGCTTTCACAGACATTGTGATTATCAGGAGACACAGGTGCTAACGGAGTGTGACATCATCTGACGCGTTTCACGCCTTTCTGGTGCTTTGTGAAAGATGTAGAGTGGGAGGTGAACTGGCTACTTATAATCCTGTTGGATTATGTGCCTCCCCCCCAACAAACATGTCACCAATATTTGCATACCTCAGTGTTTATAATCAGTACAACATACAATTAAACAATATTAAAAACACTATATATGCCGGAGCCTATCTGACAACTAGAGAATAGCACACCCATAAAGGATGTGTCAATCTAATGTTAGTTACAAAGTAACAATGAGCTAGCTGAGCGATATTGTTTATTGATACAGAGAGATAATAAACAAAGAGATGAGGGGGCGCCCTGAATAATCAATAAGTGTATCGATAGTTAAAAGCTAAATAATGAAGACATTAAGTCCTTCAAAATACCATAAATAAAAAATATGTGCAATATAGTGTAAAAATATACCAGTTATAAGTGACTAAAACAATCAATACATTGCAATATGCTAATAAAATAAACGATAAATATCAAAGGATACTCCTAAAAATAAGAATTACATAAATTAAAATGTTGTTCTTACACAGACACAATATTAAATCATTATGCCAGAAAGTCAGATGTTAAAGGCAATTGATGGAAAGAGGCACTTATATGATTAATATTTATATAAAGTCTCTGAAGAGGAGATGGGAGGCAGCTATCTGTGGAGATCCAGGCAAGGACCCAGGAACAGCAATCTAAAGAGACAAGAAGAGACAGAAGCGCCACATTGCCCAATAGTGTTTGGTCCAAAGCTTGTAGGTAATTAAATAAGAGATGAACTCACATTTAAGAGAGCACCTCAATCAGTGCTATAGAGGCAGTCTGGGATCTATTCGGTCACCCAGAAGACCAACTTCCCGCACAGGATATGATATCTGTATAAAAACAGGAAAAGGGACACAAGGTGCCTATATGGCCTAGTATTGTTGGTATAAAGGTGACTGGGAGTAAAGTGATAGGAATGGTACTCACAATGTTGATAGCACCTCCCTTGATGCTATAGGAGCAGGATGGGATCAATACAGTCATCCAACAGACTTGTGGCAAGGCACTCAGGAAAAGGCAGTAATCCAAAGGTCCAGCAGCATTCAGGAAAAAAGAACCCAGGGAACAACCAGGTGGTTCCTCAGCAAAAGGGACAAATCCCAGATAAAAGGCAGCAAGTGTTCAAATACTAAAAATGGCTTTATTTAAAATATTAAAATCACAGGCAACGCGTTTCTCAGCCAATGGCTGTTTCATCAGGCTTCATAAAACATTTACTGAACACTTGCTATATATACCCTAAATCTAATTAAAATAATAAAGATCACATAGTGGGAGGGGATGGGCTGATTAATAGTGCTATCATAGCCAATCAAATTTGTAAATAACATGTTACAAACAAAGTTCTCATTGGTTTCCAAAACATAACAATTAATGTAATTCATCATCATAAATTTCATATCATCCAGTCCAAACCATATAATACACAATAACATTATTCATTATTTGATCAGGGATTTCATGAAAACATAATATAAAACATTATTTAAGACTCATCATATCAAATTTAACATAAAAAGGCCATTTAAACAACATACCTAAATGGTTATACAGACCAAGCAGATCGAAATGTTCATTGGATGATGTTATTATAAAAAAGTGTTGCAAAAATCTCCGTTTGACATTTGTTCAATGTAGCTAAAATTGGCAACATCGTGGTTGGCGTCCTACAAATCTTAGTGCGCATGACCGGCCACGACTTGTCAATCAGATGGAGAACTATCTAATGATAGGTCAGTGTGCCGTGTATAGTGCTAGCTGATTGGTTTGCTGTAAAGGGGTATGTGGTCATCTGAGTATCTAAGGGCGAGATCTCTAAACTATGTGAATGCCCGATATCAAAACAGGATAACACTACCCGAATTTAGCAGTGGACTGTATTAGTATTTCTACTACAACTTGTCTGTCAGGGGTATTTAGTGTATTCAGATTACCCATCGTGGCGCATAATACCCAATAGTACTAAATGTTTACTAAATGTTTCCTAGTGACGTAGGTTAATATGACCAATAGGACAGCAGCCTACTGACGTCACAAAATGAGGGGCGTGTAATAGGCCGTCACACAATGGGGGGCGTGTAATGGGCCGAATTCTGACTGACAGATCTCTCATCGCAAATCCATCCCTCATAGTGTGTAACAAGGACAAATTTAACTATGGACGAAATTCATATGATGACAGCTCTGTAGGTTTCACAATCCTACTATGAGCGTGCTACATTCCATAGAGAGCGCACAGGGGGCCAAGTGGAGAAAGGGCACTCACGACCCCTATATGTCTGACAATATACAAAAAATATATCATCACGTCAATATAGAGAAGGAATATAAATATGACAAGCCCAACACTCAAATTCCAATCATAATGACCAGAATAGTTGTAACCTATGTCCAACTAATATCATTGGAGAGGAGTTCCTATAAAAAGTATACCGTAAGTGAATGCACTATTCTAATTATTAGGTGCACCCTAGGTAGGTGGAAACCATCTGAGGAGTGACCAGCATTTTTCCTGAATGCTGCTGGACCTTTGGATTACTGCCTTTTCCTGAGTGCCTTGCCACAAGTCTGTTGGGTGACTGTATTGATCCCTTCCTGCTCCTATAGCATCAAGGGAGGTGCTATCAACATTGTGAGTACCATTCCTATCACTTTACTCCCAGTCACCTTTATACCAACAATACTAGGCCATATAGGCACCTTGTGTCCCTTTTCCTGTTTTTATACAGATATCATATCCTGTGCGGGAAGTTAGTCTTCTGGGTGACCGAATAGATCCCAGACTGCCTCTAAAGCACTGATTGAGGTGCTCTCTTAAATGTGAGTTCATCTCTTATTTAATTACCTACAAAGCTTTGGACCAAACAATATTGGGCCATGTGGCGCTTCTGTCTCTTCTTGTCACAGAGAGATAATACCTAGCCTATTTATTAAAAATCATCTACTAAAGTGACTCTAGATGTGTATTTCTCTCTAAGATGTATAAGAACTTTCTTTTAACTTTCTAATTAGAAATACTGATTTATCGCTCCAGTTGCTGATCGTCAATAGAAAAAGCCGTCAGTATAGTTACAGCATAATGGCTTAAAAACAAACAATATTTCACATTGAAACTCTATATACATAACCTATGTGTACAAAACCTATGTATTATCTACGTTGATAAATATTTATTTAAATAAGACTTTATGGACAACAAAAAATAGGGTGTCCATTAGTCTATATTCTACAATTAGATCAATACACGGGCTTGTTCTGATTTATCTTAAACTTTGTCAGTTCTTAGTCTAGTAATTTTTAGCATGCTTAGGTACTAGAGCTGTGGGCTAGAGCATATAGGATAAGTTATTCCATTTATTTTTATTTTAGGAACATACTGTATCTAGAAGAGGGTGGAGGAATAGGTGTAATATGTGTATCATCTGTGTACTCTAGCTTGGGTATTGAATCCCATTAGTAATTAAGATGATCCGTGGACTCATCGTGTCATTAAAAAGAAAATGTATGCTTACCTGATAAATGTATTTATTTTTTGACACTATGAGTCCATGGCCCGCCCTGTTTTTGAAAGACAGGTTGTTGGTTATTATAAACTTCAGACACCTCTGCGCCTTGGTTTTTCCTTTCTATCCTTAACTTCGGTTGAATGACTGGAGTGGGAGGGAAGGGAGGAGCTATTTAACAGCTTTGCTGTGGTGCTCTTTGCCTCCTCCTGCTGACCAGGAGGTGAATATCCCATTAGTAATTAAGATGATCCGTGGACTCATCGTGTCAAAAAAGAAATAAATTTATCAGGTAAGCATAAATTTTCTTTTTAAAATAATTTTATTAGATTGTGTAATTATGAGTGTAACCGTACTTTTCAGTGTATATTTTGTGTGTTTTGTGACACTTTTTTGTTTCACAAAACAGTTAACCACAGCTATGAGGACACGCAAACCCGACGAGTGTTAACTTGAATTGTGCTCAAGCGATAGTGTTTACTTTCAACTGTAATAAACCCCTTAACGCTTGCGTGCAAACGTTAGCGCTCCACCCATAATCTGGACCTTTATTGGAAGTTTTTTCCATGAATCAACCAATCTGTTAAAAAAAAAAATAAGGCTTCCTCACATTTCTCCCGAACCTGCTACCCCCTCTAACTTAAATGCTTTCAGCTTCAACTTAGTCCAATCATTTAAATCTTTATGTCATTAGGAGCATTGTGCTTCAAGCTAGTATAACTTCTAAATTCTAAAAGTGATTACTGATGTTAATAGGTTTATGTGGTTGCTTTGATAAGCCAAGACTACAAGGTGACATCATTTACTTTGAAGCACATCTATTTAGTGAGAGAGGAAAACTGTCAGGGTTTTTTCCCTGATGTGTTTGCCATGTGCTGCTGGCAGCCATTTTACTCACCTCTCTTCCTGACTTGGTGCATTGTGGGGGATGCTGCTCACTTCCTGCACTTCCTTTTATGGCCAGACTGTTGTGCATCATCCATGTGAGACAGGATGCAGTCTCAGAATTGTGATGTCATCATTTATTATTTAAAGGGCCTCTGTTCAGTATGCTTTGCCTTTGCGTGGTCTGAGACCTGTTTGTGAGGGTTCCTGTGTATTACCTGGCTGCCTGACGTCCTTCCTGGTTCCTGATCCCTGGCTTGTTCCTGACTCTGCTGTTCTCCTTGTTCCTGATTCCGGCTCGTCTGACTATTCGCTTTGGCTCCTGACTCGGCTCGTCTGACTACCAGCTCTGGTTTTGACTCCTGGCTTGTTATTTGACTTGTGGACATTTTATTATTTTTTGCTATTATATCCTGGCACCCTGACATTACGCAAAGGCCATGAATCCTGATGCTGCTAATTATCCACCTTTACCTGCCATCATTTCCAGGA
Source organism: Bombina bombina (assembly GCF_027579735.1). Taxonomy (NCBI): domain Eukaryota; kingdom Metazoa; phylum Chordata; class Amphibia; order Anura; family Bombinatoridae; genus Bombina; species Bombina bombina. The sequence goes on along the minus strand of NC_069499.1, from coordinate 51,950,735 downwards.
TGGATGTACAGGATCACCGCTTGGATCAATTTGCACTAGCCCTGCAAACCGTGCTGACTCACACTGCACATTTGGACCAAAGTGTCCCGCATGTTATGGCTTCTTCTGTTTCCACTGCTGCACCTTTGCCTACCAGGAGCATGTCCGGTTCTGCACCTCTACCTCAGCGATATGGAGGCGATCCTATTCAGTGCAGAGGGTTTTTGAACCAGGTGGGCATTTACTTTGAGATGTTACCTCAGGCGTTTCCCTCTGACAGAGCTAAGGTGGGATTTCTCATCTCGTTACTCTCTGACACAGCTCTTGCCTGGGCTAATCCCTTGTGGGAGACTAATAAACCTGTGATTTCAAATTACCCTGAATTTGTGGCCTCCTTTCGAAGGGTATTTGATGTTCCGGCTCGCTCCTCCTCTGCTTCTAAACGACTCATGTCCATTCAGGAAGGTACAAGATCTGTTGCTCTGTATGCTATTGAGTTCCGTACGCTTGCCGCAGAGGTAGGTTGGAACAATGAAGCCCTTGTTGCCGCCTTCTTTCATGGGCTCTCTGATGCGATTAAAGACGAAGTTGCTGCCTGAGATTTACCAGAGGATCTCGAGGCATTGGTGTCTTTTTTGATCCTAATTGACATCAGACTCAGAGAGAGGCCCTCTTTCAAGGAGCACTTGCGGAAGCCTCCTGTTCCGTTGTCTCCTACGTGTTCGTTCCCACCCATGCCTCCCTCTCCTCCCATGCCTCCTGGTCCCGAGTCACCAGGTACTGCTGAGCCGATGCAGTTGGGATTCACGCGTCTCTCCGCGGCGGAGAGGGCCTTTAGGAGGAGGGAGGGGCTCTGCCTCTATTATGGGTTACAGGGCCACCTTTTGAAGTCTTGTCCTACATGGCCGGGAAACGCTCACACCTGAGGTCCTGTCGGGGGCAGACCTTGGGTGGTTTATCCTTGTCCCCGGAACCACTTAAGGAGAAACCTTTGGTCACGGTTGTCCTTTCCTGGGTGGACTCCTCCATAGTCACTCAGGCTCTTGTTGACTCTGGTGTTGCTGGCTATTTCATTGACAGTGCTTTTGTATCAAAGCACTCCATTCCCGTTTTGCCTAGGTCCGTTCCGCTTGCTATTGAGGCCATTGATGGCAGGCCCCTTCAGCCCAAACTCGTTACTCACGAAACTGCTCCGTTGTCCATGGCTGTTGGGGCTCTCCATTTTGAAACCCTCCAGTTCCAGGTGATAAACTCTCCGCATTTTCCAGTTGTTCTGGGTTATCCCTGGCTCCAAAAGCACAATCCCAGTCTCGACTGGCGCAGGTCCGAAATTTTGTTGTGGTCCCCGCAATGTATTTCCACTTGTCTTCGGAAACCAGTTAAAGTCTTGTGCACTTCTTCGGTATCTCAATTGCCAGAGGAGTACCAAGAGTTCTGAGACGTGTTTGACAAGGTGCATGCCGGTACGTTGCCTCCTCACCGGTCTTACGATTGTGCCATAGACCTGCAACCCGGAGCCATTCCTCCTCGGGGCCGGGTGTACCCTCTGTCTGTTGCAGAGAATTGTGCTATGGAGGAGTATGTTGCTGATGCTCTGTCGCAGGGGATCATCCGCAAATCCTGCTCTCCTGCAGGGGCTGGCTTCTTCTTTGTGAAGAAAAAGGGTGGCGAGTTAAGACCATGTATCGATTATAGGGGTCTTAATCGTCTTACCATTAAGAATGCTTACCCTATTCCGCTCATTACGGAACTCTTTGACCGCCTCAAGGGAGCTACGGTCTTTACTAAACTTGATTTGAGAGGAGCGTACAATCTCGTTAGGATTAAGGAGGGTCACGAATAGAAAACAGCATTTAACACCAGGAGCGGGCATTATGAGTATATTGTAATGCCCTTTGGCCTATGTAATGCTCCTGCTGTTTTTCAGGAATTTATTAATGATGTCCTACGAGATATGTTGCAACAGTGTGTTGTGGTGTACTTAGACGACATCCTCATACACTCACCCACACTTGCGGCTCATCGTTCTGATGTTACACGGGTTCTTCAGAGACTACGTGAGAACGGCCTGTTTTGTAAACTTGAGAAATGTGAGTTCCATCAGATTCAAGTAACCTTCCTAGGTTATGTTATCTCCGTTGCAGGGTTCTCCATGGATCCTGACAAGTTATCTGCAGTTCTGCAGTGGCCTCGCCCAGTTGGTCTTCGGTCTATTCAACGTTTTTTGGGGTTCGCCAATTACTATAGAAAGTTTATTAAAAACTTTTCTTCCTTGGTCAAACCTATCACAGACATGACCCGTAAAGAGAATGATCCACTCCATTGGTCACAAACTGCCATTGAGGCCTTTGATTGTCTTAAGACTGCCTTTGCTGCCGCTCCAGTTCTGGCTCATCCTAACCCTGTCCTGCCTTTCGTTCTTGAGGTCGATGCGTCTGAGACTGGAGTAGGTGCCCTCTTGTCTCAACGTCCAACACCTGACGGTTCCTTGAATCCGTGTGGTTTCTTCTCTAAGAAATTGTCTCCAGCGGAGTGCAATTATGAAATTGGCGACAGGGAATTATTGGCCATAATTTTGGCACTCAAGGAATGGAGGCATCTTCTCGAGGGTACTAGCGTGCCAGTGCTCATTCTCACTGACCACAAGAATTTAACTTATCTATCTGAAGCAAAACGTTTGTCGCCCCGACAGGCCAGATGGGCGCTATTTTTGTCTCTATTTAATTATGTGGTCTCCTACCTGCCTGGTAGTAAGAATGTTAGGGCTGATGCCCTCTCTCAACAATTTTCGCCTCTGTCCAAGGAGGACTCTGTACCTACTCCTGTTATACCTCCTGACCATATTTTGGCTACCATATGTACTAATTTGACTTCTCCCTTGGGGGAGGAGATCCTGGCTGCACAAACCAATGCACCACCTGAGAAACCTAGTGGTAAGTGTTTTGTTCCTGAGAATCTTCGAACTAAACTTTTGCACACTTACCACTATCACCCAGGCAAGGTCACCCTGGCAAGAACCAAATGATTTGGTCTGTCACTCGACAATTCTGGTGGCCAGGTCTTCGTTCTGATGTTGCTGCGTATGTTGCCTCCTGCTCAGTTTATGCACAGAATAAGATTCCTCGACATCTTCCTGTGGGTCTTCTTCAACCTATTGCTAATGGTGAGCATCCTTGGACACATCTTTCCATGGACTTCATTGTCGAGCTCCCTGTTTCCAATGGCAATACTGTTATCCTTATGGTGGTTGACCGTTTTTCTAAAATGTCACATTGCATTCCCTTGATGAAGCTGCCTACCGCTCAGGAGCTCGCTTCAATTTTTGCCCGGGAGGTCTTCCGTTTACATGGGTTACCCAAGGAGATAGTGTCGGACCGGGGTAGCCAGTTTGTCTCCAGATTTTGGCGTTCCTTTTGTGCTCAAATGGGGATCCAGCTTTCCTTCTCCTCTGCATATCACCCTCAATCCAATGGGGCTGCGGAACGGTCTAATCAAGCTCTGGAACAGTTCCTCCGTTGCTATGTCTCAGATCACCACAATAATTGGTCTGAACTGTTACCTTGGGCAGAGTTTGTTCGTAATAGTGCTATTAATGCTTCCTCCAAGTTATCCCCGTTCATGGCGAATTATGGGTTTCAACCATCCTTGTTGCCCGATTCATTCATGTCTCAGGGTATTCCGGCATTGGAGGAGCATCTCCGGCAACTCCGTTCCACGTGGGTGCAGATTCAGGATTGCCTTCATCTATGCAGCGCCAAAAGTTCCAGGCTGATCGTAGGCGTCTGCCCGCACCTTCCTACCAGGTTGGTGAGAGAGTTTGGCTGTCCTCCCGCAACTTGAACCTTCGTGTGCCTTCCAATAAATTGGCTCCCCGTTATGTTGGTCCTTTTCGAATACTCCGACGGGTTAATCCTGTGGCCTACGCTCTTGACCTTCCTCCTGCTATGCGCATCTCCAATGTTTTTCATGTCTCCCTCTTGAAACCATTGGTTTGTAATCGGTTTACAACTGTGTTGCCTCGTCGCCGTCCTATCTTTGTTGACAACCATGAGGAGTATGAGGTCAGCAGCATTATTGACTCTCGCATGTCCAGGGGCCGTGTACAGTATATAGTTCACTGGAGGGGCTACGGTCCGGAGGAGCGTTCTTGGGTTTCCTTCCTCTGATGTTCATGCTCCCGCCCTCCTCCGTGCCTTCCATGCCCGTTTCCCCAATAAGCCTTTTGTCCTCCTGCGGGGGAGGCGTCGTTGAGGGGAGGGTACTGTCAGGGTTTTTCCCTGTTGTGTTTGCCATTTGCTGCTGGCAGCCATTTTACTCACCTCTCTTCCTGACTTGGTGCATTGTGGGGGATGCTGCTCACTTCCTGCACTTCCTTTTATGGTCAGACTGTTGTGCATCATCCATGTGAGACAGGATGCAGTCTCAGAATTGTGATGTCATCATTTATTATTTAAAGGGCCTCTGTTCAGTATGCTTTGCCTTTGCGTGGTCTGAGACCTGTTTGTGAGGGTTCCTGTGTATTACCTGGCTGCCTGACGTCCTTCCTGGTTCCTGATCCCTGGCTTGTTCCTGACTCTGCTGTTCTCCTTGTTCCTGTTTCCGGCTCGTCTGACTATTCGCTTTGGCTCCTGACTCGGCTCGTCTGACTACCAGCTCTGGTTTTGACTCCTGGCTTGTTATTTGACTTGTGGACATTTTATTATTTTTTGCTATTAATAAAGGTGTGATTATTTTTGCACTTCTCGTCTCAGTCTGATTCCTGGCACCCTGACAAAAACATGGACCAATGGATTAAAGTACAATGTACCATTATGGAGAAAGAATAAAAATGGCAAGTCTTTGGTGTTTTGTTAAATAATATTTTATAGAATATTTGAAGTTTTAAACATAATATAAAAACATGTTTTCTTTAAAATTAATTTGAGAGTTTTTTATACATATATAAAATAATTAATAGCATTAATAATGTGCACAGGTATTTTTAGTACAAAGCAAACAATTATTGCAGTTCATGACTTCAGGGCTCCAGAACCTGCCAACTCTAATGTTCTTTGAAAGAACTGGAGGTCTTAACTCCCAAAGGCCGCAGTGAAGAATGTATCTCTGAATTCCAGAGTATTGTGAGTCGGCTTTACAGGATTATTTTCAGGATACGGATCCATTCAGTGAGACACTAAATGTGCTTTCTTCAAGGCCATCAAACTGCAGAGAACGTCCCTTCTTCAGAGGTGCTGCAGGACCTAAGCGGATAATAGGGAGTCCATGAATCAGGGAATGTTAATACTAACAAACTTGTAAACACTCTCTATACCTCAGTGACAAGTGCCTCACTCCTAAGCACATTGCCTAACCCTCTATACCTCAGTGATCATGTGACTCTTCTAACCACACTGCCTAACCCTCTATAGCTCAGTGATCATGTGACTCTTCTAACTACACTACCTCACCCTCTATACCTCAGTGACCAAGTGCCTCACTCCTAAGCACACTGCCTAACCCTCTATACATCAGTGACCAAGTGCTTCACTCCTAAGCACACTGCCTAACCCTCTATACCTCAGTGACCAAGTGCCTCACTCCTAAGCACACTGCCTAACCCTCTATACCTCAGTGACCATGTGCCTCTCTCCTAACCACACTACCTCACCCTCTATACCTTAGTGACCATGTGCCTCTCTCCTAACATTACCTCACCATCAATACCTTAGTGATCACGTGACTCTCTTCTAACCACTCAGCGATCATGTGCCTCTCTCCTAACCACACTACCTCACCCTCTATACCTTAGTGACCATGTGCCTCTCTCCTAACATTACCTCACCATCAATACCTTAGTGATCATGTGACTCTCTTCTAACCACTCTACCTCACCCTCTATACCTCAGTGATCATATGACTCTCTCCTAACCACACTACCTCACCCTCTATACCTTAGTGACCATGTGCCTATCTCCTAACCACACTACCTCACCATCAATACCTTAGTGATCACGTGACTCTCTTCTAACCACTCTACCTCACCCTCTATACCTTAGTGATCACGTGACTCTCTCCTAACCACACTACCTCACCCTCTATACCTTAGTGATCATGTGATTCTCTTCTAACCACACTACCTCACCCTCTATACCTTAGTGACAATGTGCCTCTCTCCTATCCACACTACCTCACCATCTATACCTTAGTGATCACGTGACTCTCTCCTAACCACACTACTTCACCCTCTATACTTTAGTGACCATGTAACTCTCTCCTAACCACACTGCCTCACCCTCTATACCTTAGTGACCATGTGCCTCTCTCCTAACCACACTACCTCACCATCTATACCTTAGTAATCATGTGATTCTCTTCTAACCACACTAACTCACCCTCTATACCTTAGTGACCATGTAACTCTCTCCTAACTACACTGCCTCACTCTCTATACCTTAGTGATCATGTGATTCTCTTCTAACCACACTACCTCACCCTCTATACCTTAGTGACCATGTGCCTCTCTCCTAACCACACTACCTCACCATCTATACCTTAGTGATCATGTGACTCTTCTAACCACTCTACCTCACCCTCTATACCTTAGTGATCACGTGACTCTCTTCTAACCACACTACCTCACCCACTATACCTTAGTGATCATGTGACTCTCTCCTAACCACACAACCTGACCCTCTATACCTTAGTGACCATGTGCCTCTCTCTTAACCACACTACCTCACCCTCTATACCTCAGTGATCATGTGACTCTCTCCTAACTACACAACCTCACCATCTATATCTTAGTGATCATGTGACTCTCTTCTAACCACTCTACCTCACCCTGTATACCTCAGTGATCATGTGACTCTCTCCTAACCACACTGCCTCACCCTCTATACCTTAGTGATCATGTGACTCTCTTCTAACCACTCTACCTCAACCTCTATACCTTAGTGACCATGTGCCTCTCTCCTAACCACACTGCCTCACCCTCTATACCTCAGTGATCATGTGACTCTCTTCTAACCACTCTACCTCACCCTCTATACCTCAGTGATCATGTGACTCTCTCCTAACCACACTACCTCACCCTCTATACCTCAGTGATCATGTAACTCTCTCCTAACCACACTGCCTCACTCTCTATACTTCAGTGATCATGTGACTCTCTCCTAACCACACTGCCTCACCCTCTCTACCTTAGTGACCATGTGCCTCTCTCCTAACCACGCTGCCTCACCCTCTTTACCTCGGTGATCATGTGATTCTCTTCTAACCACACTGCCTCACCCTCTATACCTCAGTGATCATGTGACTCTCTCCTAACCACACTAACTAACCCTCTATACCTTAGTGACAATGTGCCTCTCTCCTAACCACATTGCCTCACCCTCTATACCTTAGTGATCATGTGACTCTCTTCTAACCACTCTACCTCACCCTCTATACCTTAGTGATCATGTGACTCTCTCCTAACCACACTACCTCACCCTCTATACCTTAGTGACCATATGCCTCTCTCCTAACCACACTAACTCACCCTCTATACCTTAGTGATCATGTGACTCTCTTCTAACCACTCTACCTCACCCTCTATACCTTAGTGATCATGTGACTCTCTCCTAACCACACTACCTCACCCTCTATACCTTAGTGACCATGTGCCTCTCTCCTAACCCCACTACCTCACCCTCTATACCTTAGTAATCATGTGACTCTCTGCTAACCACACTACATCACCCTCTATACCTTAGTGTCCATGTGATTCTCTTCTAACCACACTACCTCACCCTCTATACCTTAGTGATCATGTGACTCTCTTCTAACCACTCTACCTCACCCTCTATACCTTAGTGACCATGTGACTCTCTCCTAACCACACTACCTCACCCTCTATACCTTAGTGACCATGTGCCTCTCTCTTAACCCCACTACCTCACCCTCTATACCTTAGTAATCATGTGACTCTCTGCTAACCACACTACATCACCCTCTATACCTTAGTGTCCATGTGATTCTCTTCTAACCACACTACCTCACCCTCTATACCTTAGTGACCATGTGCCTCTCTCCTAACCATACTGCCTCACCCTCTATACCTTAGTGACCATGTGCCTCTCCTAACCACACTACCTCACTATCTATACCTTAGTGATCACGTGACTCTCTTCTAACCACTCTACCTCACCCTCTATACCTCAGTGATCATGTGACTCTCTCCTAGCCACAGAACCTCACCCTCTATACCTTAGTGATCATGTGACTCTCTTCTAACCACACTGCTTCACCATCTATACCTTAGTGATCACGTGACTCTCTTCTAACCACTCTACCTCACCCTCTATACCTTAGAGATCATGTGACTCTCTCCTAACCACACTGCCTAACCCTCTATACCTCAGTGATCATGTGACTCTCTCCTAACCACACTACCTCACCCTCTATACCTCAGTGATCATGTAACTCTCTCCTAACCACACTGCCTCACTCTCTATACCTTAGTGATCATGTGATACTCTTCTTACCATACTGCCTCACCCTCTATACCTTAGAGATCATGTGACTCTCTCCTAACCACACTGCCTAACCCTCTATACCTCAGTGATCATGTGCCTCTCTCCTAACCACTCTACCTCACCCTCTATACCTCAGTGATCATGTGACTCTCTTCTAACCACTCTACCTCACCCTCTATACCTCAGTGATCATGTGACTCTCTCCTAACCACACTACCTCACCCTCTATACCTCAGTGATCATGTAACTCTCTCCTAACCACACTGCCTCACTCTCTATACCTTAGTGATCATGTGATTCTCTTCTTACCACACTGCCTCACCATCTATACCTCAGTGATCATGTGACTCTCTCCTAACCAAACTACCTCACCCTCTATACCTTAGTGACAATGTGGCTCTCTCCTAACCACACTGCCTCACTAAAGCTAAAACTATTAAAATGACATGGCCTTTAACCATTTGCTAGACCAATACTTATCAGAGCAGATTTACTGAACACCTACAGCTGCAATCAGAGCGCAGAGAGCTGGACAAAAAGCTGTTCCCTCTTAGTGATGTAGAAAGAGCTGTTAAACGAACACTGTGGGCGTCTGCTTTTGTTTTTTCTTCCTGAAAGGGGACAAAAAGAAAAGTAAAATTAATACTATTCTTATCAATAATGGTAACTGACTGATGAAATCCAGCAACTCAAAACACATCAATGTATTTATTTATAAATCTATTTGGCCACCAAGAAGATAACAGTATAAAATTATAAAAATATAAAATTTCATCTGATTTATTACTCTGTAACATTTACACCCAGTTTGGGAGATCTCTCCCTTCCCAGAGAAATTAATAGTTGCTTTCCTGGAAACCTTCCTAATGAGAATCACGCATCACAGAAGTTATACCGGATGCTTTGGAAGTGAAATAGTTACCCTGTATCTATGCTACATTTTTGCAATATAGACTTCTATACCACCTTTCTGTCCTACTCTTCACAGAAACAGCTGTCATCTCTTGTTAGAATTACTGACCCTTTTCCTTGGCGCATCTGTGCCGCAACAGATAGATCTCACATAAGAAGAGCTTCCCAGCACAGGCTGACACACCAGAACAGCCTCATCAGGTGGATAAAGGGTTAAATAGATCAAAACATCTTTACCCCCCAGGACCTTCAAAAGAATCTGTGAAACAGCGGAGTTCTCTTGTCACGCTGGAACATGACTTGTGTTATTAGCAGCCAGGAGCAGAACTGCTGGATTGTAAGCTAAGCTCTGTGCACACAACTACACAAGGCATATGAGGCACAGGTGTGTGTTTTTTTTTAACGACAAGTTAAATTACTCTCTTAGCTGAAACAAACACATGGGGATTCTGGAAGAAATTGTTTTGAATATAAAAGGGACCTGTGCTGAGAATTCTGTGAATTCAAAGATAGCTGCATGTAGCAAACTAGCAGAGACTGTTATCTGTGTGTAGCACAATACAGGATGTGCCCAATACAGCAGCAAATGAACTCTGACACTTTATAGAAGCTTTAAAATGTGAGCAGGGTGGGTGGTCTACTGGTATTTGTCTACAGTCACATCCTATGTTTGTATTTTATTTCCCTAATAAAATGTTTTGCCTATTAAATACAAAATAGAGGATAACATAAAACAGAACTTCAGGATGACACTGCCTGTTCACGTGGTGAACTTATGAATGTCCAACTGGTTCACAAGGAAAAGGAACTGTGCAAACAAAAAAGGGGATCCTGAGTAGAATGACTGGGGAGACCTGCATGGTTTGTTGGCAGACTGGTTGTTCCTGTACTAGCTTTATGGGAAAGGAAGAATGGTGAGTGGGTTCTTTCATTGGGGGGGATAGAAATGGTGAGTGGGCTGTATAACCAGTTTACTGAAAGAAAGTGGTGAGTGTATTCTTGCATTGGCTTCTAAGAAGAGTTAGAGGTTTGCAAACTTATGTCCAGTCTTCTCAGGAGAGGTAGAGAGCAAGATGCTGCAATTGTTTGTCGGAAGACTTTAGTTTAAAAAAAAGGTATAGACATTGAGTGGTTTCCTTCTGGCTTGATGGGTGAAGTGGTGAGTGGGCTCTTGCTTGGGTAAGGTTATGGTGGTAAGCGGGTTCTAGCATATTAAGTAAGGGTAAGGTGGTGAGTGGGCTCTTGCTTGGGTAAGGTTATAGTGGTAAGTGGGTTCTAGCATATTGAGTAAGGGTAAGGTGGTGAGTGGGCTCTTGCTTGGTCTTGTTGGGTAAGGTTATGGTGGTGACTGGGTTCTAGCATATTAGGTAAGAGTAATCTAGTTAGTGGGCTCTTGCTCTTATGTGGTGTTTAAGTTTGAGGTGGTAAGTGTGCTCTTGCATCTTGAGAGATAAGTGAGAACGGGCTGTATTACAAGAAAGAAAAACATAATTTATGTAAGAACGTACCTGATAAATTAATTTCTTTCATATTTCCAAGAGTCCATGAGCTAGTGACGTAAGGGATATACAATCCTACCAGGAGGGGCAAAGTTTTCCAAACCTCAAAATGCCTATTAATACACCTCCCACCACACCCACAACTCAGTTTAACGAATAGCCAAGTAGTGAGGTGATAAAATAAGGAGTAAAAAAGCATACAAAAAGAGGAACTTGAAATATAATTGAGCTTTTATACAAAAATCATAACCACCATAAAAAGGGTGGGCCTCATGGACTCTTGCCAATATGAAAGAAATGAATTTATAAGGTAAGTTCTTACATAAATTATGTTTTCTTTAAAGTAATTTGCAAGAGTCCATGAGCTAGTGACGTATGGGCTAGAAATACCCAAAATGTGGGAGACCATAGAAGAGTCACTAGAGAGGGAGGGATAAAATAAAAACTGCTATTTCCGCTGAAAAAAATTAAATACTCACAAAAAAATAAGTCTCTCTCATAAATTTCACATAAATTTAAAAAAATAAAATAACAAATAATAAGCAGAAGAATCAAACTGAGACAGCTGCCTGAAGAACTTTTATACCAAAGACTGCTTCAGAAGAAGCAGATACATAAACATGGTAAAATTAGGTAAATGTATGCAAAGAAGACCAAGTTGATGCTTTGCAAATCTGATCAACCGAAGCTTCATTCTTAAAAGCCCAAGAAGTGGCGACTGATCTAGTAGAATGAGCTGTAATTCTCTGAGGCGGAAACTGCCCCGCCTCCAAATAAGCCTTGTGAATCAAAAGCTTTAACCAAGATGCCAAAGAAATGGAAAAGGCTTTCTGACCTTTCCTAGGACCAGAAAAAACAACAAATAGACTAGAAGTCTTCCTAAAATATTTAGTAGCTTCAACATAATATTTCAAAGCTCTTAAAACATCCAAAGAATGTAAAGATCTTTCAAGAGTATGCTTAGGATTAGGACACAAGGAAGGAAAAACAATATCCCTACTAATGTTTTTAGAATTCACAACCTTAGGAAGAAATTTAAATGAAGTCTGCAAAACAGCCTTATTCTGATGGAAAATCAGAAAAGGAGACTCCCAAGAGAGAGCAGATAATTCAGAAACTCTTCTAGCTGAAGAGATAGCCAAAAGGAACAATACTTTCCAAGAAAGTAGTCTAATATCCAGAGAATGCATAGGCTCAAACGGAGGAGCCTGCAAAGCCCTTAAAACCAAATTAAGACTCTAAGGAGGAGAAATTGACTTAATAACAGGCTTGATACGAACCAAAGCCTGAACAAAACAGTGAATGTCAGGAAGATTAGCAATCTTTCTATGAAATAAAACAGAAAGAGCAGAGATTTGTCCCTTCAAAGTACTTGCAGACAAACCTTTATCCAAACCATCCTGAAGAAACTGTAAAATTCTAGGAATTCTAAAAGAATGCCAAGAGAATTTATGAGAAGAACACCATGAAATATAGGTTTTCCAAACCCGATAATAAATCTTCCTTGAAACAGACTTACTAGCCTGTAGCAATGTATTAATCACTGAGTCAGAGAAACCTCTATGACTAAGCACTAAGCATTCAATTTCCATACCTTCAAATTTAGCAATTTGAGATCCTGATGGAAAAATGGCCCTTGAGACAGAAGGTCTGGTCTTAAAGGAAGTGGCCAAGGTTGGCAACTGGACATCCGGACAAGATCCGCAAACCAAAATCTGTGAGGCCATGCTGGTGCTATCAGAAACACATGCGATTGTTCCATTATGATCTTGGAGATCACCCTTGGAAGAAGAACTAGAGGCTGAAAGCTGTAAGCAGGTTGGTAAGACCAAGGAACTGCTAACGCATCCACCATCTGGAGCCTGAGGATCCCTGGACCTGGAAAGATACCTGGGAAGTTTCTTGTTTAGATGGGACGCCATCAGATCTATTTCTGAAAGACACCTGGATGGAGAGACCACATCCCTGGATGTAAAGTCTGACGGCTGAGATAATCCACTTCCCAACTGTCTACCAGTGTTAATTTCGTCGACTAAAACTAGACTAAAATGACTATAAAACGAAAGAAATTCTGATGACTAAAATACGACTAAAACTAAAATGATATTTTAGTAAAAAGACTATGACTAAAACTAAATCAAAATGACATTTTAGTCAAAAGACTATGACTAAAACTAAATCAAAATTTGCTGACAAAAACATTTTATGCAAGTTGTTATAATCAATCCATATCTAATTACGGCTCTTTTGTAAAATTTACGAAACTTAATTTTATTAAATTTTAAGATAAATAAAGACATGTTATATACCACAACAGTTAAATCTGTATTGCATGTTCAAACCTTAATACCATAAATAAAAACAGGTTAATAAACCTTTACTCCAGGAGTATATAATGAGTTTGGAAGTTCTAGAGCAGTGCTAATATCGTTGCCAAAACTTTTTCGAATCTGTGAACAATCAATTGATTCTTCCTATAGAAATAAGCATAACCCACAAGTATGGGGTTAAGTTATGCTGTGCCTGTGCTATCTACAGAAACTTTTTGTTGTGTTGAGTTACTTGATACTTGTTTTAATTATTAACAGAGAACTGTTAAAGGTTTTATATTGGGTAATATGTTCAATACAGCCAATACAGTTTACAGTTTTTTTTTTTTATATTTTAAAGTTGCACTTCTGTTTTTTTATGAAACTTGGTTTTATTTAATTGTAAGTTTAATAAAGATGTTACATATCACAACGGCTAAATCTGTGTCTATATTGCATGTTTAAACCTTAATACCATAAATATTAACAGGTATTATGTTTACTCCTGGAGTATGTAATCAGTTTGCAAATAATAGAGAAATGCTTAAATAACGCATTTCACTTTAAAGAGACAGTAAACCTTAAAAATGTTATATAATTCTGCACATAGTGCAGAATTATATAACATTATTTAGGTGCTATAGCCATAAAAGCATTTTTTACCGTTTAATTTGCTAAAATACAGCGCTTTTACAGACCCGCTCTCTGCTCTCTGCTGAGCGGGTCTGTTATTTTTAGGAGCGAGCTGCACTTAGTCTTATGGCGCGGTCGGGCCGGGCTGTGACTATACAGCTGGCCCGATGCGCTGACTAAAAATAACAGACCCGCTCAGCAGAGAGCGGGTCTGTAAAAGCGCCGTATTTTAGCAAATTAAACGGTAAAAAATGCTTTTATGGCTATAGCACCTAAATAATGTTGTGCAGAATTATATAACATTATTTTTAAGGTTTACTGTCCCTTTAACTAAACCCCTTAGATTTTAGTTGACTAAAATCTACTGGGATTTAGTCGACTAAAATCTACTGAGAATTCAGTCGACTAAAACTAGACTAAAACTAAAACAATTCAGATGACTAAAATACGACTAAAACTAAAATGGCATTTTAATCAAAAGACTAAAACTAAGACTAAATTGAAATTTGCCGTCAAAATTAACACTGCTGTCTACACCCGGGATATGTATTGCAGAAATTAGACAGGAGATGAATTCTGCCTAAGAAAGTATTCAATATACTTCTTTCATCGCTAAAGGACTGCGAGTCCCACCCTGATGATTGACATATGACACAGTTGTGATATTGTCTGTCTGAAAAAAATTAATGATTCTCTCTTTAGTAGAGGCCAAGCCTGAAGAGCCCTGAAAATAGCAAGGAGTTATAAACATTGATTGGTAACCTCGCCTCTTGAGCTTTCCAAACCCCTTGCACTGTCAGAGACCCCCAGACAGCTCCCCAACCTGTGAGACTTGCATCTGTTGAAATCACAGACCAGAAAGGATGAAAAAAGGAGGCCCATTGAACAATAAGGTGATGGTTTAAACACCAAGTCAGAGAGAGTCGAGTGTTGGGACTTAAGAATAATTGTGATATCCGAGTATAATCCCTGCACCATTGATTCAGCATGCAAAGCTGTAGAGGTCTCATATGAAAATGAGCAAAGGGGATTGCGTCCGATGCTGCAGTCATGAGACCAAAAACTTCCATGCACATAGCCACTGAAGGGAATGATCGAGACTGAAGGTTTTGACATGCTGAAACCAATTGTATTTGTCTCTTGTCTGTTAGAGACAGAGTCATGGACACTGAATCTATCTGGAAACCTAAAAAGGTGACCCTTGTCTGAGGAATCAAGAAACTCTTTGGTAAATTGATCCTCCAACCATGTCTTTGAAGAAACAACACAAGTTGATTCGTGTGAGATTCTGCTAAATGAAAAGATTGAGCTAGTACCAAGATATTGTCCAAATAAGGAAACACTGCAATACCCTGCTCTCTGATTACAGATAGAAGGGCACCTAGAACCTTGGAAAAGATTCTTGGAGCTGTAGCTAGGCCAAATGGAAGAGCGACAAATTGGTAATGCTTGTCTAGAAAAGAGAATCTCAGAAACCAATAGTGGTCTGGATGAATCGGAATGTGAAGATATGCATCCTTTAAGTCTATTGTGGACATATAATGACCTTGCTGAACAAAAGGCAGAATAGTCCTTATAGTCACCATCTTGAAAGTTGGGACCCTTACAAAGCGATTCAAAAATTTCAGATCCAGAACTTGTCTGAATACATTTTCCTTATTCGGGACAATGAATAGATTTGAATAAAAACCCAAACCCTGTTCCAGAAGTGGAACTGGTACAATTACCCCTGAAAGCTCCAGATTTGAAATACATTTCAGAAAGGCCTGAGCTTTCACAGGATTTATTGTAACGTGAGAGAAAAAACCTTCTCACAGGTCTTATTGAGAAACCTATCCGATACCCTTGAGAGACAATATTCTGACTCCAATGATTCTGAATGGAACCTGCCCAAACGTCTTGAAATAATTTCAATCTTCCCCCCACCAGTAGAACTGGATTGAGGGCCGCACCTTCATGCAGTTTTGGGGGGTAGCTTTGGTTTCTTAAAAGGCTTGGATTTATTCCAACTGAAAGATGGCTTCCAATTGGAGCCAGAGTCCATTGGGGAAGGAGTGGTTTTCTGCTGTCTATTCTGACGAAAAGAACGAAACTGATTAGAAGCTCTAGTTTTACCCTTAGATTTTTTTATCCTGGGGCAAAAACACTCCCTTCCCCCCAGTAATAATGGAAATAAAAAAAATCCAACTGACAACCAAACAAATTGTTACCCTTGAATAATAGAGATAGTAACCTAGATTTAGATACCATGTCAGCATTCCATGACTTGAGCCATAAAGCTCTTCTAGCTAAAATAGCCAAAGACATATTTTTAACATCAATCTTAATGATATCAAAAATAGCATCACAGAGCAAATGATTAGCATATTGAAGCAAACGAATAATGCTAGCCAAATCAGAATCTTTTTCCCGTTGTGCTAAGCTATCCAACCAAAAAGTCGATGCAGCCGCATCATCAGCTATAGAAATGGCAGGCCTGAGAATATAGCCAGAATGTAAATAAGATTTCCTAAGATAAGATTCAATTTTCCTATCTAAAGGATCCTTAAAATAAGTACTATCTTCCATAGGAATAGTAGTACCCTTGGCAAGAGTAGAAATAGCCCCATCAACCTTAGGGACTTTTCACCAAAACTCTAACTTAGCCACTCGCAAAGGGTACAACCGTTGTAACCTAGAAGAAGGAACAAAAGAAGTACCAGGCTCAGACCATTCCTTAGCAATCGCATCAGAAATAGCATGAGGAACAAGAAAAACCTCAGGAGTTCTCACAGGAGGTTTATAAACAGAATTGAAACGTTTACTGGATTTGTTAACAAGAGGACCAGACTCTTCAATATCTAAAGTAATCAAATACTTCTTTCAACAAAGAACGAATATACTCAATCTTAAAAAGATAAGTTGATTTATCAATGTCTGAAGCAGGATCTTCTGAGTCAGATAGATCTTGATCAGAAGTGGATATATCAGTATGTTGTCGGTCATTACAAAATTCATCAGTATCATGAGAAGTTTTAAAAGACCTTTTATGTTTATTAGAAGGTGGAATAACAGACATAGCCTTCTGTATCGCATCAGCAATATAATTTTTCATATCAACAGGGATATCATGTATATTAGATGTTAAAGGAACAACAGATACTGTACTAGTACTAATATAAACATTTTCTGCATGTAAAAGCTTATCATGACAACTGTTACATACTACTGCCGGAGATATAATCTCAGCTATCTTACAACAGATACACTTAGGTTTGGTAGAACTAAGGTGCCCTCTCTTTTTTGTAATTCTTATTCACAGATCGTTTGTTGCTTTGTTTGGTATAAGAGGAGCTGCCCACCAAGTTTGATCACCTAACCATCAATTATATTGGATATCATAAACAGGATTTTACAGGAGATTACAGCAGCTTCTGAGACAGGATCAGATTAAGACATCTTGTAAAATGTAAAAGAAAAAATAACATTTAAACAAAAAAATATCTTATTTCCTCATATAGCAGTTTCAGGAATGGGAAAAAATGCAAATACTAAAAATAGGCAAAAAAAAAGCAAATAGCATAGCCCTCTGAGCATAAAGAAGGCAAGGAGCATATAGGAAGTGGGGTAAAATAAAACCCAACATTTTTATTTTTTTTTTGGCGCCAAATATGACGCACGACACAACAAACATCCGGAAATGACACAACTCGTGTCAACATAGACGCACAACCTGGCATCAACTAAGACGCAGGAAATTACGAACTTGCGTCATCATAGACGCAAATTCGCACCAAAAAATTCTTGCGCCAAGAATGACGCAATAAATAACAGTATTTTGCGCCCTCGCGAGCCTAAATTTGCCCGCAAAATTTTAAAGAAACAAGTCAAATTGGAAAAAAGACTAAACCCCAGGTAAGAAATATTAAAAAAATAACTTCCTAAAACATGATTCCCATACTGAAACTACTAGACTGCAAAGGGAAATATACATAGACCTGACTCATGGCAAATATAAGTAAATACATATATTTAGAACTTTATATAAATACATAAAGCGCCAACCATAGCTGAGAGTGTCTTAAATAATGATACATACTTCCCGAAAGACACCCATCCACATATAGCATATAGCCAAACAAGTTCTGAAAACTATCAGCAGAGGTAATGGTATAAGAGTATATCGTCGATCTGAAAAGGGAGGTAGGAGATGAATCCCTACGACCGATAACAGAGAACCCTTGAAAAGATTTTCCGCGAGAGAAACCATAAAAACCAATAGGCGATACTCTCTTCACATCCCTCTGACAAACACTGTACTCTGAGAGGAATTGGGCTTCAGAATGCTTAGAAGCGCTTATCATAGAAGAAAAACAAAAAAATCAAGCACAAACTTACTACACCGCCTCCATAGGAGGCAAAGTTTGTAAAACCGAGTTGTGGGTGGGGTGGGAGGTGTATTTATAGGCATTTTGAGGTTTGGGAAACTTTGCCCCTCCTGGTAGGATTGTATATCCAATACATCACTAGCTTATGGACGCTTGCCAATTACATGAAAGAAAAGGTGTTGAGTGACCTCAAGCTGTTATGCAGAAGTACAGGTGATGAGTGGGTTCTCATACTGTCTTGACATACCACAATGGAAGGTGGGAATGTAGTACTCCTGATCTGCTGGGAGTAATGGATAGTCTTCTAATTTTGACTTCTATGCAGAGGTGGCATATGAGTGATTTCGTCATGGCAGGTGGCAGAGCTGCAAGTGACCAAATCAGGTCCTGTGGTTGTGGAGAGTCAAACTCCTGTTTCTAAGGGCCTGATCTAAAGCTCTCTGCTCTGGTGAGATTACCTAAGAAGTCTCATCTGCACTGCAAGGAGCCACAAAGAGTTTTAGAATGGCAAATGTTAGCTTAACAGTGGTTTATCTAGCCATGCAGGGTTTGGATATGAAGGAGAGACACATACATTGTAATCTAATGCTGAAAAAAGATCCCAACGATTTTGTGTGCTTTCTCTCCATGCCGGCTATTTTCTGATCATCAGGCCCTAAGAGAGAAGGCCTGGCCTTGGAATGATCAAGCCCCTGAATCTTAAGGAATCATACCCATACTGGTTTGAATTACTGGTTTTACATTACTAAAAAGTTTTACACTGTACCAACAAACCTTTGACTTGTTGATTCCACAAACATGAAGGACATGCACACATTTCTCCTGCTATTAGTAACCTATTTAGCCTATCTTGGACAGTAAAGATTTTTTGACAGTGTTGCTGTTGATTGTGTGTTAGAATAAAAACATACTACAATACACAAAAATATATCTGGAGCTGAGAAAAAGCATATGGCTCATGGGTAGCAAATAAAAAACAAATAAGACAAGACTATTACCCGATATTCCTGGATCCTGCGCTTGGAATCTTCTAGCTGCTGCTGTAGGGATCCCACAATCTCCCGATACTGAGCATATCGCTCTTCTATCTGTTTTCTCTGCTGATTGGAATCCTGCAAAAAAAAACACATAGCATTCCAGATTAAAGCTTCCCCCCCTTTGGACATAAGCAATTTATTTACATGTAAGGACAAAGTGACGCTAGGAGTTTGGTTGTACCTGCTTATCTAAAGTAAATTAAATAATGCAGACGTGTGTCATTGCCAATGGAGAAAACAAAATCCAACTACATCTCATGTCACCTCACAAACTATGTCCATAAGTTTAATTTCATGTAGTATTATTGGTGGGATTTGAGGTTTTAATTATTTATGTAAAAATTGGTGGACAAAGAAAGACAGCGCCTCATAGTGCAGATAAACTTCAGCAAATGGTGTCACACATGGACAAACAAGTGGAAATATACTCACAGGAGTACTGGCACTCTTGTATAAAGAAGTGTGAATGTGCAGGCTGACATTCAAAAGCAGTCAGTATTAAAACAATGTTTGTTTTATTAAAACAAGCTTAAAACGCGTTTCTCGGCCGCAAGCTCCTGGCCGTTTCCTCAAGTTAGATTAACTAAATTAAACATTGTTTTAATTCTATATTTGGTCACGGCTTTTATCTATCAGTCTCCCTACATCCCTTTGGGGGAGTTTTTGGTCACACAAGCTGTCTCCAAATTTGCGGACATTTTCTGCTTACTCCAGATACCAAGGGGAAAGTGCACAGTACACCTGTTTATTATAGACGGGGCCGGCATTGAAGATTTTGTGTGCACTTCGGAGGAGAGTCCACGGCTGCACCCTTTACATTTTGGAGGATCCGTGTTCCAGCGTACTGACTGCTGTTGAATGTCAGCCTTCACATTCGCACTTCTTTATACAAGAGTGCCAGTACTCCTGTGAGTATATTTCCACTTGTTTGTCCATGTGTGACACCATTTGCTGAAGTTTATCTGCACTATGAGGCGCTGTCTTTCTTTGTCCACTCTTTAGATACACTGATTGATCACTCAGTATCAAGACCAGCAGCCAAGTGCATTATTCTACCATCCTACCAGAGACTGTACTAGCACCTGCAATATCGCTTAAGGTTTTACCGTTCAAGGTTCTTGGACTGTTCTTCAATTAGCCTATTTGTACTTTTTTAACACTTTGTGAGCACTATCACTTTGCTATTATTTTTATGTTTTTTGTTTATTGTTTTTATATATGTTTTAGTTTTTTTCGCATTCCAAAGTGGCACACACTATTACTATATATATGATATAGGTTTGCACTTTTATGTAAAAATGTCAAATTTCCTGACATTGACTCCTCACAAATTAATATCCAGAACTTGAAGAAAAGCCAGCGAGCCTCAATTTAAGGTAAGAAAAAACTTTATTTAACCTTCATAGGAACAACTTGTACAGAAGTTAAAACTGCACACCGGCAGTGCTGTCAGCCATGCATCTGACGCGTTTCGGCTAGTATGCCTTAATCGTAGATGCCCAATCAGTGACCTTACACTTCATATATAGTCACTGCAATTACTCTTAATTAAAAAAACACTGTGGCTTAGTTAACTATTTCAAACAGGCTTG
Organism: Bombina bombina; assembly: GCF_027579735.1. NCBI lineage: Eukaryota > Metazoa > Chordata > Amphibia > Anura > Bombinatoridae > Bombina > Bombina bombina. The sequence goes on along the minus strand of NC_069499.1, from coordinate 51,929,912 downwards.
TCTGATTATTTGTTATGTATACAATAGAGAAGCTAGGTTCAAATTGTGCATTTAACTCATTGGTTGTATTCAGCTTTTACATTTGTTATATCTCACCTAATACTCATATTCCACAAATTTATGTGCATATTGGAAATTATATCTAGATGTTTATCATCATAGCTACATGTTGCTTATTTTAACATATCTATACATCTTATAACCAATATTACAACTATTAGGGGATAGTTAGATAAACAATTGTGCATTTTAAACAACTATAAGAGCTCCATAAATCATATTTTTTTCCAGAAATTTATTATGTCTCCACTAATATTAAAACCTTGTGGTCTTCTGGTTCTGAGAAGAAATATCCAGAAGGCTTCCCTATAAAACATTTTGGCTGTTTTATCCCCACCCCTGGGACCATTTTGTATGCGTTCAATAACACACCAGTTAAAGGTGGTAACATTCTTATCATGCATCAGTATGAAATGGCGCACAAGGTCTGAACAATCTACTCCCTGCTCTATATTATTAAGGTGTTCCCTAATACGTGAGCGTGCCTCTCTTGAGGTACACCCCACGTACTGTAATTTGCACTGGGAACACTCTGCAAGGTAGGTTACAAACTTAGTGCGACAATTGGTACATTCACTTAAATCAAAGACTCTTTGAGTCACATATGATTGAAATTGTTTGGTGGGTCTCATGTGGCTACAGGCTATACATTGTGAGAAATGGCACTTATAGTGACCTTTAGAAGTTAACCAACTACTTATTCTTGTTCTTTTATTTTGTATCATGGAGGGAGATAAAATGTTGCCTAGTGTGGTACCCCTTTTGGAAATAAAACTACACCCTCTTGACACATAGTGCTTAAGGCTGTCCTCTCCTGTTACAATTGGTAGGTGCTTATTAACTATTTTACAGATTTCATCAAACTGTGGGCTGAAAGTAGTCACAAAACAGGGTCTTTCCTCCTGAGATTTGAATCTATCAATTCTCCCTGGGCTTTGTAAAAGAGCGTCTCTGTCAAGTCTTTTAACCTCTAAAAAGGCCCTATTAACTGTCTTCCTGGAATATCCCCTTTCTAATAGTTGATTCCTCAACACTTCTCCCTCATGCAAAAAATCTGACTCTAAAGTGCAATTACGCTTTAGTCTGATAAACTGGCCTTTGGCTACACCAAAGCCAGTGTGCTTTGGGTGTGAAGACTTTGCATGAAGCATAGTATTTGAAGAGATGGGCTTCCTATAAAGGCTTGTAACCACTTTACCTGTGAAAACTGAGCCTTTAAGTATTACATCTAAGTATGGGATCTGTTCCTTCCCTGATTCAGCCGTAAACTTAAGATTGACCTTGTTATCATTAAGATAATGGATAAATTCTGCCATCTCATCATCTCCACCTGTCCACACAAACAAGAGATCATCTATGAATCTCTTGTATGTCTTGATTTTGGATCTAAATGGGTTCTGTTCCCCAAAGACGTGGGACCGCTCCCACCAGCCCATAAAAAGGTTGGCATAGGCGGGGGCAAATTTAGCCCCCATGGCAGTCCCACATCTTTGGAGATAGAACCCATCTCCAAACTTAAAATAATTGTGATGCAGGAGAAATTTGATGACCCTGACCACAAAACTTTTAAGATTCTCATCATAGTTAGTGTACATATCTAAAGAGAACCTGATTGCCTCCAACTCAAATTCATGGGGGATGGTAGAATACAGGCTGACCACATCCACGGTCAACCATGTGCAATCTTTGTCCCACATAATTTTGTCTAGACTACAAAGGAGATGTGTGGTGTCCTTGAGATAGGATGGTAGTAAATAGACTATGGGCTGGAGTAGGGATTCGACCCAGCCGGACAGGTTCTCAAATAAAGAACCAATACCTGACACTATTGGTCTTCCCCTCACCTCCTCCAAGGATTTATGAACCTTGGGGAGGTGATGAAAAATAGGGATGACTGGTAGTTGTACATTTAGAAAATCAAAAGTTTCCTGATCTAGAATCCCTAACTCCAGCCCATCGTCCAACAAAGCAACTAACCTATGCTTAAAGTCTGTAGTGGGATCTTTATGTAAGCTTGTATACACTTCAGGATCATTAATTTGACGTTCTGCTTCTAGGATATAGTGTGATTTGTCCATGACAACAATACTCCCACCCTTGTCAGCCTGCCTCATGACAATTGTATCTCTTGCTTTCAGGCTGTCAAGGGCTTGTAATTGTTCCATGGACAAATTATTTGGTTGCTTTTTGTGATATCTGGTCAATTTGATCAGGTCCTCTTCCACCCTATGGTGAAAGGCCTCCAAAAAGGGGCCTCTCTCCTTAGTAGGGTAAAAGATGGATTTCGGCCTATATCCTATATGCTGGGATTTAGTTAGAGTCTTGTGAGGTGGCAGATTCAATTAACAAACCTTGTAAAGTAAAGTAATCACATCCCTCATTGAAATCTATAATGTCATGGATGTTAAGTATGTTTGTGAGGTGTCAATGGCAGGAGCAGCTGAACAATGTGATTTTTATTTTTGTGTTGTGAAGGCTATTTGATGCAAACTCATTCGGTGGGCAAAATGTGTCATTTTCATTATGGGTAAACCAGTTTTCCTGCTATGTCTCTGGTTTATTGGTGTGTGTATAATGGTCAATGTAAAATGGAACTTAAATGCAACAGGGTGAATAGTGCTTTCATCCTCTGAAAAGGACAGTAAACTCAAGCATGTGGCTTACTGTTGCACTGGCGGAACGTCACAGGTACTTTATTATTAGTGAAAGATAAAGTATATTGGGTATAAGCTTGCAATTGAATTTAATATACTCTCCAGGGTAACATGCTAACGAGCAACTGCTTAGAGTAGTGCAAAAGCTCTTTTGCAATAGGTAATTGATTTGCCATAGCAAAGGAAACCAGACAAACATACTCAAGGGGTTTAAGGGGAGTATATGTGGAATGCTGCGGATTTCAGAATCCTACAAATTGTACAAAAAAATGATAGTTTGTAAAGCTGTAAAAACATTCATTTTGTTAGACTGTTGTCTGCACTGCATTTCATAGTTGCTGACACACAGTATGTACAGGGTGGAAATACATCACCACAGCTTACCAGTCAAGGGAAGAAGTTACTGGTCCACTCTTGCAAGTTTCCATCCCTGACTACACATACATGAAAACTATGACTTTACTGAACACATGATCTCATCAGGTTCTCTCTGAGATGATCACTCATGAAATAAGTGCACACAGAAACAAAGCTAAGGAGTATTGCTGGAGGTTTGTAGACTAGAGTAAACTTATGCTCCAGACATGCTAACATATGACAATAGAGCATTTAAAAGGTACAGTCAACACCAAAATTAACATTGTTTAAAAAGATAGATAATACCTTTACTACCCATTCCCCAGCTGTGCACAACCAACATTGTTATATTAATATACACTTTATAACATTTAAACCTCTAAAGGTCTGCCTGTTCCTAAGCCACTAAAGACAGCCTTTTATCATATGCTTTTTAATTAGCTTTTCCCAACAAGAGACTGCTAGTTTGTGTGGGCCATATAGGTAACATGGTGCTCACTCCCGTGCAGTTGTGCACAATACAGTATTAATTGGCTAAAATGAAAGTCAATAGATAATAGTCATGTGACCAGCGGGCTGTCAAAAGGGGCTTAGATACAAGATAATCACAGAGGTAAAAAGTGAATTAATATAACCGTGTTGGTTATGCAAAACTGGGGAATGGGTAATAAAGGGATTATCTATCTCTTTAAATAATAAACATTTTGGAGTTGACTGTCCCTTTAAATAAGACTAGAGATAACTTGAATGTGCAGCTATGTTTCTTATGAACCAATGCTGACCATTCACCTACATCTGATCTCTAGGGCTGTGACCTCAGACCTTTAGCATCAGAAAAACTCCAGTTTCCAACAATCGCCCCTTTATTAACTGAAAAGGCTATAGTTCTATTCCAACAACTAAAGCTGGTCATGTGCAGTATATAGAACAATAGATCATGCATTAGGTGTCCACTATACAGTCTCAGTATTAAAACCAATTCTGGGAACAGATAGAGAATTGGATTGTGATTGTTTGTGTTAGATGCTCACACAGCCTGTTACTGTGCACTGCATAGAAGGCTTACACTGAGCCCACATTAGATACATGACAATTGGCTATAGGCTGTCAGAGAAGGTGCGAGAATGTCTGACAATTCTTTGTGACAATGCATTTTTCAAGGCAGAGTGGAGTCCTGTTGCTCTGTGTGTTCCCATCGCTCTTCATATGAACCATTTCCCTCCACAGGACCTAATTGTGACTGTAGGGCTGTACAGTACTATAGTGCGTTCAGACATTCCTGGGCAAAGAATAGAGTTCATTCATGCCAGCTCTATTCAGATCATTTTCTCAAGGTCGCTCTGTATGTTATTTCCCTTTTTGTTCCCTAACACCGGAATATTTTCTTGGACAAGCAAAAGCAAATGTCCTAGGGGCCTGTTTAGCACAAAGAATACTGTAACATTTCTGCTGAGCTCTTGGGGTCTGGGATCTAAAGGTAACACCCCCATTCCTGCTCCCCATAACTGGAACAGATATAGATTTGTTTGCCACCTCTGAATAACCCTTAATGTCTTTTCATGGTGTACAAGTTCAGCGCTGAGATGCTAAAAGAGATTTTAGCTCGCCTGTCGTCAGCAAACCCTTCTCTTCATGTCCCACAATAAGCATAGCTCACATATGTAACAGGCTAGATGAGCAAATGTATTTATTTGGAATAGTTAAATCTAAAGAGTTAGAACGCTCTCTAATACTCCAAGAGGGTCTAAATTGATAAAGCTGGTTATACAATATGAGTGGAGCAGACGCGCAGAGACGACCTGATCTGCCAGACATCCTAACCTGACGTGACTGCGTTTATTTAACAGATATGCATAAAAAAAATGAAAGTTTTAGCTGAGAAGCAATAAATATCTGTAATTACTTTGCTTTTACCAAAACAATGATTGGAACGGAAGGTAATTCAGGGACGTTTTACCGTATCTGCACTGTAATGAGCTAGGATTATAGGATATTGGTTGAAGGAGTCTAATCTCTGCTATTGATAAAAAGGGACATTGTACTCTCACAGGCATATGAGAAAATAGCAATTAAAAGATTTCTGTATGGAGTAGGGCTCATTAAAAGTGGTTTAAACGTAAACTACAACCGATACTGCTGTATTAAACCTCACAGGCAGATAGGAAAAGGTACCGTGGAGGTGCACGTGAACAGGACAAGCTTTCACAAACTGAAGAATCACTTTTTTTCCCCCCCAACATTAAAAGATCCATTTTCAATAAAAAATAAATAAATTGGAAAATAAATAGAAATAGTCAGATATTGATGGATTAAACAAACTGAAAGATTGCCCAGACATTAGTGAATTCACTTACAGTCTTTACCACCTCTACTGTTTTTTTCCATGAATCTAGCCTTACTGCAGATTACAGCTGAACTTAAAGAGACATTCCGGTGAAAATTGAAATGCACATAGATGAATAACATCTTTTACTAGAACACATTTTTGCCAATACATGTATATTGCAAATATGTTTCTATTCAAATATATCACTGTTTTAGTGTTAACATTTACCTGTGCATGTCAGGCATAGCTAGATATTACCAGTGCACCAGCATTTTAAATACTGCAGCTGCTCAGAGCACCAGTGGGGTGTGTATCATGTCAGCAATTAACAAATTGAGTAATTATCAGATGGTACAATCACCTTAGGCTCTCTGAGCAAGTGCTATGTTTACAATGCTGGTGCACGGTGCATACTTTAATACATTATTGAAACAGCTATAGATTTTATTAGAAGCATTTTGCTAATACATGTAGATTACAAAAATGCTTCTAATCAAAAGTGAAATACATCCATGAGGATTTTAATTTCGTCTGGAATGTCTTGTTCTGGTGCTGCTTTTTTTGTTCTCAGCGTTAATAATTCCCTTAATATACTTAATGATTTCTATCATATCTCCGCTTTCTCTACACTATACATATTAAAGTCATTTACTCTTCCCTTGTATGCTTTATTAAGCCGTCTTTTAGATGGCACAGTCATCCAATAATAAACACTGTAATGTGTTAGAGGCAAGCATGTGTGCAATAACAAAATGCTCTATGTGTTTAATTCCTGCACATGGGTTAAACACATAGTTATGCTTGCCTACCAGGAGCACTTCTTAGCTTGTCCTGAGCACGACTTAACTGATGATTGGCAGTTAAGGCTTATGACACTCTTGATTGGCTTACTGTATATGTTTTCGTGGGAACAGAAGTGCACTAAGGCTTCTGAGAATAATGTTGTTAACTGTTTAGCCCCATTATGTTTAACACAAGCATGTGTGAAATTATAAAATGCTCTAACGCATCACAGTATTGTAGTAGACTATTATGTACCTTTAAATATAGAGCAAACCGCCTGGATAGTGAAATACAAGTAGGCTGCTGGATTAGAGATAATTCTAGGTCTGATCATTTAGGTTGCCCTATAACTGGACTCGTTTATGTCTTCTCCCTTGAATTTCTATTTTCTGATCTCTTATTGACTGCTCCCTAGACCATTAAACAACGAATCAGGACCTGACATTAGATGGGCAGCCAGACATAGCCAGGAGGACATTTCTATGCACAGAGACTGTGTTAAAATGCGTCTAAATATTTTCAAACGCTGCAAAGGAATAAACCTTTCTGGCACTTTAATCTTCTTAAAGTAGATCATGCATGTGTTCAAATCAATGCAATGATGTGTGTCTGGAAATATGCCAATGGGAAATCCTTACATTGTCCATGCGCAATAAACTCATGAAAAAAACCCATAATCAAGGAGAGATTGCCTAGTTTGTGTGAGATGCTTCAAGTGGTGGAGTAGTTAGGTCAGTGTCAGACTTGCCGGGTTGGTGTACAGTGCAGTGTATAGCCATAGCTGTACTCACAGTGAGATCTTTCATGTCATCCAATAGACTGAGCTTCTCAGGAACAGACTCCAGGTGTTCTAAAGCCATCCTTGTACTCTGTGGAAGATACAAAGAAACTCTAAAATGAGACATCAGTGGAGTAGATAATATGTTCACTTGCATTTTGTGATAATATTTAAATGGACAAACACTCCATAACATAATGTGCAGATGTAATGGGTCCGGCAAATGTTGAAACCTAGGTTTGCCTTATCTCCTCTGTTGATGGAATTAGAAACAGATATACATAAACTACTAGAGTGAGCAAACAGCAGCTTTGATCACAGCATGTTCTGCCTTAGGGGGGGGTTAGGTTTGGAGAAGTCTCACCAACCAAATTTAAATTACAGGAGAAAGGGGATTTTTTTGTAAAGTTGATATATATATTCATAATTAACCCTTTAATGACTGTTAATAAGTGTTAAAAAGTAAGAATATACATATCCCATACATAAAGGCAAAGCTTTCAATGATCGCTGGTGTAGCATAATCCAAGCAAGGTTAGGTGTAATACTTTTTAATTTTGTTTTTGTTTAAAGAGATATATAGCCCAGTTATTTTATTTAATGATTCAGATAGAGTGTGCAGTTTTATTTACTTCAATGTTAAATTTTTCTTTGTTCTCTTGGTACCTTTTGTTGACAAGCATGGACGTATGCTTAGAAGCCGGCCCTTTCCTGGAGCACTATATAGCAGCAGCTTTGCAAGAATTTTATCCAGTTGCAAAAGCACTAGATAGCAGCTATTTCCTGCCATATAGTGCTCCCGAGGCATACCTAGGTATCTCTTCAACACGGAATATCATGTGAATGAAGCAAATTTGATAATCGAAGTAAATTGGAAACGTTTTACATTTTTTATACTTTGAATCACAAAATAATTTTTTTAGGGTTTCATATTCCCTTTACCTTTCATATACCTGTGTAAAGAACAGATCAGAACATTACCATTGTCCAAAATCCCAATCACACATGATGCGCCAACAATACAAGAATTATTAGATCTTGCAAATAAACAACTGATGTGCTTGAAATGATAAATACAATTTATAGAGGTTATAGAAAAACATAAATCTGGTAGTTATTGGCACTGGTTTCCCCCATTGAAGGACAAGGTAAAGTGTTCCTAAGTTAGACACATAACTCTTTATCTACGTTGCTGCTGTAGGGGGCTGCAATGCGCCATATCTCTCTTTACAAGCCGAGGGGCTGCTTGTTATTCTGTGAAGATGGATCTGTAGAAGATGATATGTTTTGTTTCTCAGCCCTGTTCATACACTGTGCTGCGTAATCCGATATATTGACCCGTCTAAATCTTATAGGAATGTGCATTTCATCATTACTCGGAATATGAATTTTGCTCTATAGTAATATTTACTTTGCTAATGAACTTTTGGCCTGAGAGTGGCTTTTTACAATTACAAGAATAGCAAGGTAGCTAATATTAATCCAATTATGTATTTATTTTACTCATTATCCTGGGCATAAATATAGATATCTAAGGTTAATAATAACCAACTTCAAAACACATGAGGTCTGCTGATCCCTATCTTAGCTGGCTGCATATACTGTACATGTATGGCTATTAAACACACAAATAATAACTATTGGCTAGATTTAGAGTTTTGTCGGTAAAGAACCGCGTAGCCAACGCAGCTTTTTTTCCCCAACACACCCTTAAGACAACGCTGGCATTTAGAGTTGTCTGAGTGGCTGCGTTAGGCTCCAAAAAGGGTGCGTTGAGCCGAATTTACCGCCACTTCAACCCTCAATACCAGGGTTGCTTACGGTAGCGGTAAGCTGGAAAAACGTGCTCGTGCACGATTCCCCCATAGGAAACAATGGGGCAGTTTGGGCTGAAAAAAAAAAAAAACTAACACCTGCAAAAAAGCAGCGTTCAGCTCCTAACGCAGCCCCATTGCTTCCTATGGGGAAACACTCTAAGTCTGCACCTAACACCCTAACATGTACCACGAGTCTAAACACCCCTAACCTTACACTTATTAATCCCTAATCTGCCGCCCCCGCTATCGCTGACACCTGCATTATATTATTAACCCCTAATCTGCTGATCCAGACACCGCCGCAACCTACATTATCCCTATGAACCCCTAATCTGCTGCCCATAACACCGTGGAACACCTACATAATATTGATTAACCCCTAATCTGCCCCCCCCCCACGTCGCCGCTACCCAACTACACTTATTAACCCCTAATCTGCCAACCGGACATCGCCGCCACGATAATAAATGTATTAACCCCTAAACCGCCGCACTCCCGTCTCACAAACACTATAATAAATAGTATTAACCCCTAATCTGCCCTCCCTAACATCGCCGCCACCTAACTTCAAGTATTAACCCCTAATCTGCCGACCGGACCTCGCCGCTACTATAATAAATGTATTAACCCCTAAACCGCCGCACTCCCTTCTCACAAACACTATAATAAATAGTATTAACCCCTAATCTGCCCTCCCTAACATCACCGCCACCTAACTTCAAGTAACACAATTTATGCTTAGCTGATAAATTTATTTCTCTTGTGGTGTATCCAGTCCACGGATCATCCATTACTTGTGGGATATTCTCATTCCCAACAGGAAGTTGCAAGAGGACACCCATAGCAGAGCTGTAATATAGCTCCTCCCCTAACTGTCATAGCCAGTCATTCGACCGAAAACAAGCCGAGAAAGGAGGAACCATAGGGTGCAGTGGTTACTGTAGTTTAAATTTAAAAATTACCTGCCTTAAAATGACAGGGCGGGCCGTGGACTGGATACACCACAAGAGAAATAAATTTATCAGGTAAGCATAAATTGTGTTTTCTCTTGTAAGGTGTATCCAGTCCACGGATCATCCATTACTTGTGGGATACCAATACCAAAGCTAAAGTACACGGATGAAGGGAGGGACAAGGCAGGAACTTAAATGGAAGGAACCACTGCCCGTAAAACCTTTCTCCCAAATATAGCCTCCGAAGAAGCAAAAGTATCAAATTTGTAAAATTTTGAAAAAATATGAAGTGAAGACCAAGTCGTCGCCTTGCAAATCTGATCAAAAACAGAATTTATGTTTACCTGATAAATTACTTTCTCCAACGGTGTGTCCGGTCCACGGCGTCATCCTTACTTGTGGGATATTCTCTTCCCCAACAGGAAATGGCAAAGAGCCCAGCAAAGCTGGTCACATGATCCCTCCTAGGCTCCGCCTTCCCCAGTCATTCGACCGACGTAAAGGAGGAATATTTGCATAGGAGAAATCATATGATACCGTGGTGACTGTAGTTAAAGAAAATAAATTATCAGACCTGATTAAAAAACCAGGACGGGCCGTGGACCGGACACACCGTTGGAGAAAGTAATTTATCAGGTAAACATAAATTCTGTTTTCTCCAACATAGGTGTGTCCGGTCCACGGCGTCATCCTTACTTGTGGGAACCAATACCAAAGCTTTAGGACACGGATGAAGGGAGGGAGCAAATCAGGTCACCTAGATGGAAGGCACCACGGCTTGCAAAACCTTTCTCCCAAAAATAGCCTCAGAAGAAGCAAAAGTATCAAATTTGTAAAATTTAGTAAAAGTGTGCAGTGAAGACCAAGTCGCTGCCTTACATATCTGATCAACAGAAGCCTCGTTCTTGAAGGCCCATGTGGAAGCCACGGCCCTAGTGGAATGAGCTGTGATTCTTTCAGGAGGCTGCCGTCCGGCAGTCTCGTAAGCCAATCTGATGATGCTTTTAAGCCAAAAGGAGAGAGAGGTAGAAGTTGCTTTTTGACCTCTCCTTTTACCAGAATAAACAACAAACAAGGAAGATGTTTGTCTAAAATCCTTTGTAGCATCTAAATAGAATTTTAAGGCACGAACTACATCCAAATTGTGCAACAAACGTTCCTTCTTTAAAACTGGATTCGGACACAAAGAAGGCACGACTATCTCCTGGTTAATGTTTTTGTTAGAAACAACTTTCGGAAGAAAACCAGGTTTAGTACGCAAAACCACCTTATCTGCATGGAACACCAGATAAGGAGGAGAACACTGCAGAGCAGATAATTCTGAAACTCTTCTAGCAGAAGAAATTGCAACCAAAAACAAAACTTTCCAAGATAATAACTTAATATCAACGGAATGTAAGGGTTCAAACGGAACCCCCTGAAGAACTGAAAGAACTAAATTGAGACTCCAAGGAGGAGTCAAAGGTTTGTAAACAGGCTTGATTCTAACCAGAGCCTGAACAAAGGCTTGAACATCTGGCACAGCTGCCAGCTTTTTGTGAAGTAACACAGATAAAGCAGAAATCTGTCCCTTCAAAGAACTTGCAGATAATCCTTTCTCCAAACCTTCTTGAAGAAAGGATAGAATCTTAGGAATTTTTATCTTGTCCCAAGGGAATCCTTTAGATTCACACCAACAGATATATTTTTTCCATATTTTGTGGTAGATTTTTCTAGTTACAGGCTTTCTGGCCTGAACAAGAGTATCAATGACAGAATCTGAGAACCCTCGCTTTGATAAGATCAAGCGTTCAATCTCCAGGCAGTCAGTTGGAGTGAGACCAGATTCGGATGTTCGAACGGACCTTGAACAAGAAGGTCCCGTCTCAAAGGTAGCTTCCATGGTGGTGCCGATGACATATTCACCAGGTCTGCATACCAAGTCCTGCGTGGCCACGCAGGAGCTATCAAGATCACCGATGCCCTCTCCTGATTGATCCTGGCTACCAGCCTGGGAATGAGAGGAAACGGCGGGAATACATAAGCTAGTTTGAAGGTCCAAGGTGCTACTAGTGCATCTACTAGAGTCGCCTTGGGATCCCTGGATCTGGACCCGTAGCAAGGAACCTTGAAGTTCTGACGAGAGGCCATCAGATCCATGTCTGGAATGCCCCACAACTGAGTAATTTGGGCAAAGATTTCCGGATGGAGTTCCCACTCCCCCGGATGAAATGTCTGACGACTCAGAAAATCCGCTTCCCAATTTTCCACTCCTGGGATGTGGATTGCAGACAAGTGGCAGGAGTGAGTCTCCGCCCATTGAATGATTTTGGTCACTTCTTCCATCGCCAGGGAACTCCTTGTTCCCCCCTGATGGTTGATGTACGCAACAGTCGTCATGTTGTCTGATTGAAACCGTATGAATTTGGCCTTTGCTAGCTGAGGCCAAGCCTTGAGAGTATTGAATATCGCTCTCAGTTCCAGAATATTTATCGGGAGAAGAGATTCTTCCCGAGACCAAAGACCCTGAGCTTTCAGGGGTCCCCAGACCGCGCCCCAGCCCACCAGACTGGCGTCGGTCGTGACAATGACCCACTCTGGTCTGCGGAAGCTCATCCCCTGTGACAGGTTGTCCAGGGACAGCCACCAACGGAGTGAAACTCTGGTCCTCTGATCTACTTGTATCGTCGGAGACAAGTCTGTATAATCCCCATTCCACTGACTGAGCATGCACAGTTGTAATGGTCTTAGATGAATTCGCGCAAAAGGAACTATGTCCATTGCCGCTACCATCAAACCTATTACTTCCATGCACTGCGCTATGGAAGGAAGAGGAACAGAATGAAGTACTTGACAAGAGTTTAGAAGTTTTGATTTTCTGGCCTCTGTCAGAAAAATCCTCATTTCTAAGGAGTCTATTATTGTTCCCAAGAAGGGAACCCTTCAAAATTCACCAAAATTTCACCACAGTGTCTTAAAGCCTTAAAAGTATTGCACACCAAATTTGAAAGCTTTAACTCTTAAAATAACGGAACCTGAGCCGTTTTTATATTTAACCCCTTTACAGTCCCTGGTATCTGCTTTGCTGAGACCCAACCAAGCCCAAAGGGGAATACGATACCAAATGACGCCTTCAGAAAGTCTTTTCTTTGAATCAGAGCTCCTCACACATGCATCTGCATGTCATGCTTCCCAAAAACAAGTGCGCAATAGAGGCGCGAAAATGAGGCTCTGCCTATGATTAGGGAAAGCCCCTAGAGGATAAGGTGTCCAATACAGTGCCTGCCGGTTATTTTACATAATTCCCAAGAATAAAATAATTCCTCAAAGTTATGAAGTATTAAAATATGTTTATATATCAATCGTTTTAGCCCAGAAAATGTCTACAGTCTTAAAAGCCCTTGTGAAGCCCTCTTTTTTTTATGTAATAAAAATGGCTTACCGGATCCCATAGGGAAAATGACAGCTTCCAGCATTACATCGTCTTGTTAGAAATGTGTCATACTTCAAGCAGCAAAAGTCTGCTCACTGTTTCCCCCAACTGAAGTTAATTCCTCTCAACAGTCCTGTGTGGAAACAGCCATCGATTTTAGTAACGGTTGCTAAAATCATTTTCCTCTTACAAACAGAAATCTTCATCACCTTTCTGTTTCAGAGTAAATAGTACATACCAGCACTATTTTAAAATAACAAACTCTTGATTGAATAATAAAAACTACAGTTAAACACCAAAAAACTCTAAGCCATCTCCGTGGAGATGTTGCCTGTACAACGGCAAAGAGAATGACTGGGGAAGGCGGAGCCTAGGAGGGATCATGTGACCAGCTTTGCTGGGCTCTTTGCCATTTCCTGTTGGGGAAGAGAATATCCCACAAGTAAGGATGACGCCGTGGACCGGACACACCTATGTTGGAGAAAGAAGCCTCATTTTTAAAGGCCCAAGTGGAAGCCACAGCTCTAGTGGAATGAGCTGTAATCCTTTCAGGAGGTTGCTGTCCAGCAGTCTCATAGGCTAAGCGGATTAAGCTTCTTAGTCAAAAAGAAAAAGAGGTTGCCGAAGCCTTTTGACCTCTCCTCTGTCCAGAGTAGACAACAAACAAAGCAGATGTTTGACGAAAATCTTTAGTAGCTTGTAAGAAAAACTTTAAAGCACGGACCACGTCCAAATTGTGTAACACAAGGATGGAACAACAATCTCTTGATTGATATTCTTGTTAGATACCACCTTAGGTAAGAACCCAGGTTTGGTACGCAGGACTACCTTATCCGTATGAAAAATCAGATAAGGAGAATCACATTGTAAGGCAGATAGCACAGAGACTCTACGAGCCGAGGAAATAGCTACCAAAAAAAAGAACTTTCCAAGATAAAAGCTTGATATCTATGGAATGAAGAGGTTCAAACGGAACTCCTTGAAGAACCTTAAGAACCAAGTTTAAGCTCCATGGTGGAGCAACAGGTTTAAACACAGGCTTGATTCTAACTAAAGCCTGACAAAATGCCTGAACGTCTGGAACATCTGCCAGACGCTTAACTAGCTGACAATCCTTTTTCCAAACCTTCTTGGAGAAAAGATAATATCCTAGCAATCCTGACCTTACTCCATGAGTAACCCTTGGATTCACACCAATAAAGATATCTACGCCATACCTTATGGTAAATTTTCCTGGTGACAGGCTTTCGTGCCTGTCTTAAGGTATCAATAACTGACTCGGAGAAGCCACGCTTTGATAAAATCAAGCGTTCAATCTCCAGGCAGTCAGCCTCAGAGAAATTAGATTTGGATGGTTGAAAGGACCCTGAAGTAGAAGGTCCTGTTTCAGAGGCAGAGACCATGGTGGAAAGGATGACAGGTCCACTAGATCTGAATACCAGGTCCTGTGTGGCCACGCAGGTGCTATCAGAATCACAGATGCTCTCTCCTGCTTGATCTTGGCAATCAGTCGAGGAAGCAGAGGAAACGGTGGAAACACATAAGCCAGGTTGAAAGACCAGGGCGCTGCTAAAGCATCTATCAGTGTCGCCTTGGGATCCCTGGACCTGGATCCGTAACACGGAAGCTTGGCGTTCTGGCGAGACGCCATGAGATCCAGTTCTGGTTTGCCCCAACGATGAATCAGTTGTGCAAATGCCTCCGGATGGAGTTCCCACTCTCCCGGATGAAAAGTCTGACGACTTAGAAAATCCGCCTCCCAGTGCTCTACACCTGGGATATGGATAGCTGATAGGTGACAAGAGTGAATCTCTGCCCAGCGAATTATTTTTGAAACTTCTAACATCTCTAGGGAACTTCTCGTTCCCCCTTGATGGTTGATGTAAGCTACAGTCGTGATGTTGTCCGACTGAAATCTGATGTACCTCAGAGTTGCTAACTGAGGCCAAGCCTGAAGAGCCTTGAATATCGCTCTTAGTTCCAGAATATTTAATGGAAGGAGAGACTCCTCCTGAGTCCATGATCCCTGAGCCTTCAGGGAGTTCCAGACTGCACCCCAACCTAGAAGGCTGGCATCTGTTGTAACAATTGTCCAATCTGGCCTGCGAAAGGTCATACCTTTGGACAGATGGACCCGAGATAGCCACCAGAGAAGAGAATCCCTGGTCTCTTGGTCCAGATTCAGTTGAGGGGACAAATCTGTGTAATCCCCGCTCCACTGACTGAGCATGCATAGTTGCAGCAGTCTGAGATGTAAGCGTGCAAACGGCACTATGTCCACTGCCGCTACCATTAAGCCGATTACTTCCATACACTGAACCACTGAAGGGCGCGGAATGGAATGAAGAACCCGGCAGGAATTTAGAAGCTAGAAAGGAAACTCTTGTGAGTGGGGATAGAGAACTCTTTTCCTCGTTCACTTTCCACCCATGCGACCACAGAAATGCCAGTACAACGTCCGTATGAGACTTGGCAATTTGGAAGTTTGAAGCCTGTATCAGGATGTCGTCTAAATAAGGGGCTACTGCTATGCCCCGCGGCCTTAGGACCGCCATAAGTGACCCTATAACCTTTGTAAAGATTCTTGGGGCTGTAGCTAATCCCAAGGGAAGAGCTACAACTGGTAATGCCTGTCTTAAAAGGCAAACCTGAGAAACCGATGATGATCTTTGTGTATCAAAATGTGAAGATAAGCATCCTTTAGATCCACTGTAGTCATATATTGACCCTCCTGGATCAGTGGTAGGATGGTACGAATAGTTTCCATCTTGAACGACGGAACTTTGAGGAATCTGTTTAAGATCTTTAGATCCAAAATTGGTCTGAAGGTTCCCTCTTTTTAGGGAACCACAAACAGATTTGAGTAAAAACCCTGTCCCTGTTCCTCCTTTGGAACTGGATGGATCACTCCCATAACTAGGAGGACTCGTACACAGTGTAAGAATGCCTCTCTCTTTATCTGGTGTGCAGATAATAGTGAAAGGTGAAATCTCCCTTTTGGGGGGGGGGGGGAGCTTTGAAGTCCAGAAGATATCCCTGGGATATAATTTCCAACGCCCAGGGATCCTGAACATCTCTTGCCCACGCCTGGGCAAAGAGTGAAAGTCTGCCCCCTACTAGATCCGTTCCCGGATAGGGGGCCGTTCCTTCATGCTGTCTTAGAGGCAGCAGCAGGCTTTTTTACCTGCTTACCTTTTTTCCATGTCAGGTTTGGTCTCCAGACCGTCTTGGATTGAGCAAAAGTTCCCTCTTGTTTATTATTAGAGGAAGCTGATGCCGCACCTGCCTTGAAGTTTTGAAAGGCATGAAAATTAGACTGTTTGGCCCTAGATTTGGACCTGTCCTGAGGAAGGGCATGACCTTTTCCTCCAGTGATATCAGCAATAATCTCCTTCAACCAGGCCCGAATAGGGTCTGCCCCTTGAAGGGAATGTTAAGTCGCTTAGATTTTGAAGTCACGTCAGCTGACCATGATCTAAGCCATAGCGCTCTGCGCGCCTGTATAGCAAAACCAGAATTCTTAGCCGTTAGTTTAGTCAAATGAACAATGGCATCAGAATAAAAGAATTGGCTAGCTTAAGTGCTCTAAGTTTGCCAAGTATGTCATCCAATGGAGTCGCTACCTGTAAAGCCTCTTCCAGAGACTCAAACCAGTACGCCGCAGCAGCAGTGACAGGGGCAATGCATGCAAGGGGCTGTAGGATAAAACCTTGTTGAATAAATATTTTCTTAAGGTAAATTCTAATTTTTTATCCATTGGATCTAAAAAAAAAAAAAAAAAAAAGCACAACTGTCCTCGACAGGGATAGTAGTACGCTTTACTAGAGTAGAAACTGCTCCCTCCACCTTAGGGACTGTCTGCCATAAGTCCCATGTTGTGGCGTCTATTGGAAACATTTTTCTAAAAATAGGAGGGGAAGAGAAAGGCACACCTGGTCTATCCCATTCCTTATTAATAATTTCTGTAAACCTTTTAGGTATTTGGAAAAACATCAGTACACACCGGCACTGCAAAGTATTTATCCAGTCTACACAATTTCTCTGGCACTGCAATGGTATCACAGTCATTCAGAGCAGCTAAAACCTCCCTAAGCAACACGCGGAGGTGTTCAAGCTTAAATTTAAATGTAGAAATATTAGAATCAGGTATCTTTCCTGAGTCATTAACATCACCCACTGACTGAAGCTCTCTTTCCTCAGCTTCTGCATATTGTGAGACAGTATCAGACATGGTTCTTAAAGCGTCAGTATGCTCTGCATTTTGTCTCACCCCAGAGCTATCTCGCTTACCTCTAAGTTCAGGTAGTCTGGCTAATACCGCTGACAGTGTATTATCCATGACTGCCGCCATGTCTTGTAAAGTAAACGCTATGGGCGCCCTAGATGTACTTGGCGCCATTTGAGCGTGAGTCCCTTAAGCGTGAGTCAAAGGGTCTGACACGTGGGGAAAGTTAGTCGGCATAACTTCCCCCTCGTCAGATTCCTCTGGTGATACATTTTTTAAAGACAGAAAATGATCTTTATTGCATAAAATGAAATCAGTACATTTGGTACACTTTCTAAGAGGGGGGTTCCACCATGGCTTTTAAACATAATAAACAAGGAGTTTCTTCCATGTCAGACATGTTTATACAGAATAGCAATGAGACGAGCAAGCTTGGAAAACACTTTAAATCAAGTTAACAAGCAAATATAAAAAACGGTACTGTGCCTTTAAGAGAAACAAATTTTGTCAGAATTTGAAAAACAGTGAAAAAATGCAGTAAATCAAACAAAATTTTTACAGTGTGTATAATAGGCTAACAGAGCATTGCACCCACTTGCAAATGGATGATTAACCCCTTAGTTCAAAAAACGGATCAAAAAAACGAAATAGACATTTTTTAACAGTCACAACCAAGCTGTGGCCCTACCTTCCCCAATAAACGACTTTGGAAAGCCTTTGGGCCCTTTAGAGATGTCCTATAGCATTCAGAGGGCCTTTGAGGGAAGCTGGATGTCACAGTTTGTAATTTTAACTGCACCAACTGTAACTTTTATACTACAACAGTGGAAATTGTTTCTAGTCAAAATTTAAGCCAGCCATGTGGAAAAAACTAGGCCCCAATAAAGTTTTACCACCAAAGCATATATAAAAACGATTAAACATGCCAGCAAACGTTTTATATTGTAAATATCATAAGGGTATTACCCCTGGGAGTAAGCATGATACCAGTCGTTATTAAATCACTGCATTCAGGCTTAACTTACATTAATCCGGTATCAGCAGCATTTTCTAGTGTTTTCCATCTCTAGAAAAAATTATAACTGCACATACCTGATAGCAGAATAAACTGCACGCCATTCTCTCGCTGAAGTTTTACCTCATCTGTGTAATCCCCTCAGACATATGTGAGAATAGCAATGGATCTTAGTTACAACCTGCTAAGATCATAGAAACCTCAGGCAGATTCTTCTTCTATTTACTGCCTGAGATAAAATAGCACAACTCTGGTACTATTTAAAAATAACAAACTTTTGATTGAAGAAAATAAACTAGCTATATTTAACCACTCTCTCCTACAACGTCCTAGCTTGTTGAGAGTTGCAAGAGAATGACTGGGTATGACAGTTAGGGGAGGAGCTATATTACAGCTCTGCTGTGGGTGTCCTCTTGCAACTTCCTGTTGGGAATGAGAATATCACACAAGTAATGGATGATCCGTGGACTGGATACACCTTACAAGAGAAATTAACCCCTAATCTGCCGACCGGACCTCGCCGCTACTATAATAAATTTATTAACCCCTAAAGCTAAGTCTAACCCTAACCCTAACACCCCCCTAAATTAAATATAATTTTAATCTAACAAAATAAATTAAATCTTATTAACTAAAGTATTCCTATTTAAAACTAAATACTTACCTGTAAAATAAACCCTTATATAGCTACAATATAACGAATAATTATATTGTAGCTATTTTAGGATTTATATTTATTTTACAGGTAACTTTGTATTTATTTTAACTTGGTACAATAGCTATTAAATAGTTATTAACTATTTAATAGCTACCTAGTTAAAATAATTACAAAATTACCTTTAAAATAAATCCTAACCTAAGTTACAATTAAACCTAACACTACACTATCAATAAATTAATTAAATAAATTACCTACAATTACATACAATTAAATAAACTAAACTAAATTACAAAAACAAACACTAAATTACAAAAAATAAAAAAAGATTACAAGAATATTAGGCTAATTACACCTATTCTAAGCCCCCTAATAAAATAAAAAAGCCCCCCCAGAATAATAAAGGTCCCTACCCTATTCTAAATTAAAAAGTAACCAGCTCTTTTACCAGCCCTTAAAAAAGGCTTTTTGCGGGGCATGCCCCAAAGTAATCAGCTCTTTTGCCTTTTAAAAAAAATACAACCCCCCCCAACATTAAAACCCACCACCCACATACCCCTACTCTAACCCAAACCCCCCTTAAATAAACCTAACACTACCCTCCTGAAGATCTCCCTACCTTGAGTCGTGTTCACCCAGCCGGGCCGAAGTCTTCATCCGATGAGGCAGAAGAGGACATCTGGACCGGCAGACATCTTCATCCAAACGGCATCTTCTATCTTCATCCATCCGACGAGGAGTGGCTCCATCTTCAAGACCTCCAGCGCAGAACATCCTTCTTCCCCGACGACTACCCGACGAATGAAGGTTCCTTTAAGTGACGTCATCCAAGATAGCGTCCCTCGAATTCTGATTGGCTGATAGGATTCTATCAGCCAATCGGAATTAAGGTAGGAAAAATCTGATTGGCTGATTGAATCGCATTCTATTGGCTGATCGGAACAGAAAATCCTCAGTCGCCTGTAAGTAGAATTTTAGTGCACGTACCACGTCCAGATTGTGCAGAAGCTGTTCCTTCTGAGAAGAAGTATTAGAACACAAGGAAGGAACAACAATCTCCTGATTAATGTTCCGGCCTGAAACTACTTTAGGGAGAAACCCTAATTTAGTACGTAAAACCACCTTATCCGAATGAAAAATAAGGTAAGGAGACTCATACTGTAATGCCGAGAGCTCTGACACTCTACGAGAATATGAAATAGCAACAATAAACAAAACTTTCCAAGATAACAACTTAATATCTAAGGAATGCATAGGCTCAAAAGGAGCCCCTTGAAGAACCTTAAGAACTAAATTAAGACTCTAGGGAGGAGTACTTGGTTTGAACACAGGCCTAATCCTGACTAAGGCCTGACAAAACGCTTGCACGTCTGGGACGTCCGCCAGGCGCTTATGTAACAAAATAGACAAGGCAGATATTTGACCCTTTAGGGAACTTGCCGATAAACCCTTCTCCAAACCTTCTTGGAGAAAGGACAGAATTCTAGGAATCCTAACTCTACTCCAAGAGTAGCCCTTGGATTCACACCAAAATAGATATTTATGCCATATCTTATGGTAAATCTTTCTAGTCACAGGTTTACGAGCCTGAAACATGGTTTCAATGACCGATTCCGAAAATCCACACTTGGATAAAATTAAGCGTTCAATCTCCAAGCAGTCAGCATTAGAGAAACTAGATTTGGATGAAGGAAGGGCCCTTGAAGTAGAAGGTCCTTCCTCAACGGAAGTCTCCAAGGTGGAAGAGATGACATGTCCACCAGGTCTGCATACCAAATCCTGCGAGGCCACGCTGATGCAATGAGGATCACCGACGCCCTCTCCTGTTTGATTCGAGCAATGACCTGAGGTAGAAGAGTGAACAGAGGAAATAGGTATGCGAGACTGAAATTCCAAGGTACCGCCAGAGCGTCTATCAGTACAGCCTGAGGGTCCCTTGAGCTCGACCTGTACCTCAGAAGCTTGGCATTCTGCAGAGAAGCCAGGGGATCCAATTCCGGCTGACCCATTTGAGAATTAGGCTGGAAAACACTTCCGGATGGAGCTCCCACTCCCCTGGGTGAAAGGTCTGCCTGCTCAGGAAGTCCGCCTCCCAGTTGTCCATTCCTGGAATGTGGATCGCCGACAGACAGCAATTGTGGGTCTCTGTCATGGCCAAGGAACTCCGAGTTCCTCCCTGATGGTTTATGAAAGCCACTGAGGTTATATTGTACGACTGGAAGCTGATGAACCGGGCCGAAGCTAACTGAGGCCAAGCCAGGAGCGCGTTTAAGATCGCTCTCAGTTCCAGAATGTTTATGGGTAAAATAGACTCCGACTGAGTCCATGTTCCCTGAGCCTTCAGAGAGCCTCAGACTGTTCAACATCCCAGAAGGCTGGCATCTGTTGTCACAATCACCCAAGAGGGTCTGCGAAAGCAGGATCCCTGGGAGAGATGATCCAGAGACAACCACCAAAGTAGAGAATCCCTTGTCTCCTGCTCCAGTTGTAATCGCGGAGACAGTTCTGCATAATCTCCGTTTCACTGCCTGAGCATGCTTAACTGCAGAGGTCTGAGGTGGAAACGGGATGATGTCCATTACCGCTACCATCAGCCCGATTACCTCCATGCACTGAGCCACTGATGGCCGAGGAGAGGACTGAAGTGAATCGAAAATCTTTTATTTCCTGACTTCTGTCAGAAAAATCTTCATTGTACCCTTGTATTTGGAACTAAGGAACAAATTCCAACCGTGAGAACGCAGGAAAGATAACATTTCCGTGTGAGTTCTTGCTTGTTGAAAGGAAGGCGCCTGAACTAGAATGTCGTCCAGATAAGGTGCCACTGCAATGCCCTGCAATCGGAGCACCGCTAGCAGGAATCCCAGAACCTTTGATTAAAATTCTGGGAACTGTGGCAAGACCGAATGGAAGAGCCACGAACTGGAAGTGTTTGTCTAGAAATGCAAACCTTGGAAACTTATGATGATCCCTGTGTATGAGAACATGCAGGTACGCGTCCTTTAAATCCACCGTTGTCATAAATTGTCCCCCTTGGACCAAAGGAAGAATGGAACGAATAGTTTCCATCTTGAAGGACGGCATTCTGAGGAATTTGTTTATTATTATTATTATTACAATGCATCAAACCAGTATGCTGCCGCACTAGTGACAGTAGCAATACAAACCGTGGGTTGCCATTGTAAACCCTGGTGTACATACATTTTCATGAGTAACCCCTCTAATCCATAGGATCCTTAAAGGAACAACTATCCTCTATAGGAATAGTAGTTCTCTTGGCTAGCATGGAAATTGCCCCTTCCACTTTGGGTACCGTCTGCCAAGATTCCTTGATAGAATCTGCTATAGGAAACATCTTTTTAAATACAGGGGATGGAGAAAAAGGGATACCCGGTCTCTCCCATTCCTTAGCAATAATCTCAGTAGCTCGATCTGGTACAGGAAAAACTTCCACCATGGAAGGTACATCAAAATCTTTATTTAGCTTACTGGATTTTTTAGAATTGACAAGGACCATGGTGTTGCTGTTGTCCAGTGCAGCTAAAACCTCCTTGAGTAATAGATGGAGGTGTTCTAACTTAAACCTGAAGGATACAACTTCAGTATCAGCAGGAGGAATTACACTGGAATTACACTGTCTGAGTCTGAGATTTCCTTCTCAGATGCTACTGAAGTATCCTCCTCCTCAGGCTTCTGAGGAGGAGGATACTTCTGGGGGCATTTGAGATAGCAACAACTGTGTCAGTAACCTCACTCACTGATTGTTTACTTTTCCTCTTGTGCTTTCCCTGCAGCATGGGAAAAGCAGACAATGCATCAGAAACTGCAGAGGACATGAGGGGAGCGATGTCTTGCAAGGTAACTCCAAGTGAAGTAGTGGAGGAATCGCAGGGCACTGGTTGTATGGATGCTAAGTTTTGGGACACTTGAGGAGAAAGCTGCGGCATATATTGAACATTGTCAGAAGGCTCCTGAACAGCATCCACCCCAGACAATGTTGGCTCAGAAAAAGTCTATCCCTGAACTGTATATACATGAGGAACAGAAAGGGATTGGTGGTTCCACATTAGCATCAAAACATAAAGTACATGTAACGTCTTGTAGGGCCTCTTGGTCCATCTTTATTCACAATTTGAGCAAATTAAAATTGGCTAAACCTATATCTTAACTTGAAATTACCTCACAAAAAAACATTACTGTGTCTTTAAATGTTAAATGTAACATTTTTATTTTGCTTTACAAGAAAAATGAGAATTTTTACAATAAAAAGCAGACAATCTCCACACCTTAGCTAAGCTTTACTGAGGTGCCTACCTGCCACTGGATCGTATATGTCACAGATAGTAGACGTCCGGACTCAATCTAATACTCTTTAATAACGTATCTGATGCGGTTCTGCTGCGTCACCATAACGTAGCAGATAAATACTTCTTAACCGCTTGTCACCACTCCGTAACACCGGAACCGAAGTGAGATAGACAAAAAGAGCGTGCAAACATTGCCGCATAGTTAGCTCCGCCCATCGTGGGCGTATCAAAAGTACACAAATGACTGTAAAATAAAGCGGTTGAGAATTGTGAAAACGCACCTAACACATGAGCCTTATCTCCTCGTCCCCAGTGCCTGCCATAACTGCCCTTATAACGTAATCCTCACTCCCAAGGATAATGTCATCTTTTGTGTCCTTATTATATAATAAAGTGCCAATTTTCCTGTGTTCCCCAGAAAATAAACTTAGCACTTACCTTTAGAAATCTGCCCGGAAGTAAGGCAGCTAACCAGGTTTGAGAGGTCCTCTCCCTCACATGGACCTGTGGAAAAAAAGATAAAGTCTGAGTAATCGTACTCAGGCTTTCAGTATTAGGGCAGCATTAAATATATGGTAGGGCCAGTGAAAATTTTGTCCCACAAGTTCCCATTGCTTGAAAGCCACCACTGCTCTACTGAAGAGACTGATGTGAACTACGGCTACACCTAGCAGAACAAACAACACAAGCTTGTGTTGTTAAAAAAAAATAACAAAACTCTTGATTGAAGAATCTTTTCAAACACCTAATTTTACCACTTCCTTGCTCTAACGTAGGCAAAGAGAATGACTAGGGTTAGAGAGAAGGGAGGTGATATTTAACAACTTTGCTGTGGTGCTCTTTGCCGCCTCCTGCTGGGCAGGAGTGATATTCCCAATAGTAATTAGATGATCCATGAACTCATCGTGTCATTAGAAAGAAATAGTAGTACAGTCCCAAGAGGAAATCAGAATAACTATTCTCTAGAATATAACACAGATAGTATATTAAATAAGAAAAGATCTCAAGAGCAAAAATGTTAAAATCCAGATTTGAAAAGGATTATTAACATAGTTAATAAGAGGACTAGACTCCTAAAAGCTATAAATAACACAATTTCCTTAACAAAAAAGAAAAAAAAAAGTTCAAATGAAAAATAAGGAGAATTTTTAACAAACTGTCTGATACAGGATCCTTTGAGCCAAAGAAACCTTCATCAGTAGAATAGAACAAAATAAAAAAAAGACCTCGTAAGTTTACTTAAAGGCATAATAGCAGTCATAACCTTTTATGATATAAGCAAAAACGTGTGATGTTTGCAGATTAAATCAAGTACATGAACTGAATATGTAAAAAAAAAGTAAATGTCATTGTACATGTAGAAACATTGCTAGCATAAAACATGATAAATAAATTCCACATAATTGAGCTCAAGAAAAAATCATAAAAATCAAGCACAAACTTACTTCACCAAGTAAGTTGTGGGTGTGGTGGGAGGTGCATTTATAGGCATTTTGAGGTTTGGGAAACTTTGTCCCCTCCTGGAAGGAATGTATATCCCATACGTCACTAGCTCATTGACTCTTGCCAATTACATGAAAGAAACAGGCCTGATTCTAGACAAAGCCTGAACAAAGGACTGAATATCAGGAAGCTCAGCGAGCCTCTTGTGCAACAAAACAGATAATGCCAAAATCTGTCTCTTCAAAGAACTAGCTGCAAGTCCTTTTTCCAAACCGTCCTGAAGAAAAGACAGAATCCTGGACACCTTAACCTTGTGCCAAGGATATCCATGCCTCTCACACCAATACAAGTAAGTCCTCCACACCTTATGATAGATGCGATGAGTGACCGACTTCCTAGCCTGAACGAGAGTATCAATCACTCTCTCAGAAAAACCTCTCTTGGCCAAGACTAAGCGTTCAATCACCACGCAGTCAGCCTCAGAGAATCTAGATTTTGATGTTGAAAAGGACCCTGTATCAACAGATCCCTGCGTCAGGGAAACCTCCATGGAGGAGAAAATGACATGCCCACCAGATCCGCAAACCACGTCCCTCCGTGGCCACGACAGAGCAATCAGAATAGCCAAAGCTTGCTCCTGCTTGATGCGGGCCACTACAAAAAGTAGTAGCTCTGCCTGGGGATCCCTGGACCGCGACCCGTATCTGGGTAGCTTGCAATTGAGTCTGGACGCCATGAGGTCCATCTCCGGCGTCCCCCATCTGAGACAAATTTTCGCAAACACCTCGGGATGGAGAGAACATTTCACCGGATGGAAGGATTGCCTGCTGAGGAAATCCGCTTTCCAGTTGTCCACACCTGGAATGTGGATTGCTGAGAGCAAGCAGTTGTGGGACTCTGCCCATTCCAATATCCGAGAAACCTCCCTCATCGCCAGAGAGTTTCTCCTCCCCCCTGGTGGTTGATGTAAGCCACCAAGGTAATGTCTGTCTGGAATCTGATGAAGCTGAACTACCCCAGTAGAGGCCACGCCTACAGAGCATTGTATATCGCTCGAAGTTCCAGAATATTAAATCGGGAGGAGAGACTCCTCTTGAGACCATTTGCCCTGTGCCATCTTGACACCCCAAACAGCTCCCCAGACTCGCGACTGTGGTCACAATCTCCCTGGACGTTCTCAGGAAGGACGTCCCTTGGGACAGTTGTTCCGGACGGATCCACCAAGAGAGGGATTCGCTCGTCTGATCGTCCAATGAAATCTGTTGGGATAGGTCTGTATGATCGCCGTTCCACTGTCTCAACATGCATAACTGAAGAGGTCTGAGGTGGAACCTGACGCATGGAATGACATTGATGCTGGACACCATGAGCCCAATCACCTCCATACTCTGAGCCACCGAGGGACTGGAGGAGGACTGAAGGGCAAGACAGGTGAATGCAATCTTCTTGCTTCACTGATCTGTGAGAAATATCTTCATGGATATAGAATCTATAATCGTTTCCAGGAACTCCACCCTGTTGCTGGGAATCAGGGAGCTCTTTTCTGAGTTTATCTTCTAACCGTGGGATTGGAGCAAAAGAAGAAGAGCCCTCGAGTGATCCTCTGCGAGACTAAACAACGGCACCTGGACTAGGATGCCGTTCAGATAGGACGCCACAGGAATGCCTCTGGATCTGGCCACTGCAAGTAGACCTTGCATTCCTATTGGCTGTCATTTTTAAATCAGCCAATAGGATGAGAGCTGCTGAAATCCTATTGGCTGTTCAAATCAGTTCTCGCTGCTTGGATGAAGATTTTTTTTTTTTTTTAAGATTAGGGATGGGCAGTAAAAGAGCTGAATGCACTTTTAAGGGCAATGCCCATACAAATGCCCCTTTGGGTAGCTTAGGTTTTTTTTAGACTTTTTTTGAGGTTTTTGATTTTGGGGGGTTGGTTGGGTGGGGGATTTACTGTTGGGGGGATATTGTAATTTTTGTAGGTAAAAGAGCTGTTTAACTTAGGGCAATGTCCTACAAAAGGCCCTTTTAAGGGCTATTGGTAGTTTATTCTTAGGTTAGGCGGTGTTTTTATTTTGGGTGTGTATATGGTGTAGTTTTTATTATTTTGTATAATTTTATTATTTTTTGTAATCTTAGATTTTTTTATTTTTCGTAATGTTAGGTTTTTTTTTTTATTTTAAATCGTAGTGTTGGATTTTATAATTTTGTAATGTTAGGTTTTTTTATTTTACGTTTCTTTCATTTATAGTTTATACTTAGGTTATACTTAGGTTTTTTTAATTTCACAGGTAAGTTTTTATTTATTTAAAGATAGTTATATTGTAAATTTAATTTAAAGTTAGGGGAGTGTTAGGTTTAGGCGTTAATAGTTTAATTTAGTATGTTGCTATGTGGGGGGGCAGGTGGCGGTTTAGGGGTTAATAGGTTTAGTTTATTAGTAGTGATGTGGGGGCCGGCGTTGGCGATGTGGGGGGGGCGGCGGTTTAGAGGTTACTAGATTTATTTATTGTTGGCGATTTGGGTGTGTGGCGGTTTAGGGGTTAATAAGTTTGATATAGTATTTGCGATGCAGGGTGGTGGCGGTTTAGGGGTGTTAGTGTACTTTGTAACATTTTAGTTATGAGTTTTGTGAAACATTTGTTTCTCAAAATCCATAACTACTGGTCTCAGATCGCGAAATGGATTGCGGCGGTATAAGCTATAATGTTAGCGGAATAGCCTGACCACAACTTGTAATACGGCGCTATGGAAAATTCTGCACTCAAACGTAATTTTATGAGTGCGGAATGGATCGTTGCGTTACAGGCTAAAACGCTTGCAGTATAGCTATACCTGCCGCGACTTGTAATACGGAAGACCTGCCATTCCATGCGCAATGGACAATTTTTCAGTGGTATAGCCGTATTGTTTGATCCGTGACGCTATGTTGTATATGTAGGTATCATCATAACATCAATGCATTGTTAAATCGATTTATAGTTCATCCTATCCAGAAATACACAAATATACATGTAGACATATAAGTGCAATGAAGCCCTTTCCAGTCAAGAAGCTGAAAATATGTAAAATCATGTTTATGCAATATACATATTTAACAAAGTGTTATACTGTGTATTTATAGTAAATATTTCACATTCCAATATTCTTCACATAGAGAAATATGTAGTGTTTATAGATGTATAGATATTTATATAATGTCAAAATAGCCGGTGGCCAGCACTCCAACCTCTGTAGTGTTATAGTAACCTGGGTGCAATCCTCAAAAGTCACGTGTAGATAATAGTAGAAAAGGAGGGCACTCTCAGGACGTTTTACTTACAACAACTAAAAGTGCTTATTTTGAAATCATCAAATTTTATACATGGATAGTAATTTTCAACGTTTCGGCTCTTTCTATGAGCCTTCTTCAGGACAAGTAATTATCTTAATTTGGCTTGTGAGCCGTTCTCCCCGAGGGAAAATGAACTAACTATAATCATCTATAACTATATAGATATATATGTATATTTTGTATCACAATACCATCAGATATATGTAGAAATGTGTATTGATGAATAAATATAACATTCTGCTATGTAAAGAACAATGGAACGTGAAAACAGAATTTATGTTTACCTGATAAATTACTTTCTCCAACGGTGTGTCCGGTCCACGGCGTCATCCTTACTTGTGGGATATTCTCTTCCCCAACAGGAAATGGCAAAGAGCCCAGCAAAGCTGGTCACATGATCCCTCCTAGGCTCCGCCTACCCCAGTCATTCGACCGACGTTAAGGAGGAATATTTGCATAGGAGAAACCATATGGTACCGTGGTGACTGTAGTTAAAGAAAATAAAATATCAGACCTGATTAAAAAAACCAGGGCGGGCCGTGGACCGGACACACCGTTGGAGAAAGTAATTTATCAGGTAAACATAAATTCTGTTTTCTCCAACATAGGTGTGTCCGGTCCACGGCGTCATCCTTACTTGTGGGAACCAATACCAAAGCTTTAGGACACGGATGAAGGGAGGGAGCAAATCAGGTCACCTAAATGGAAGGCACCACGGCTTGCAAAACCTTTCTCCCAAAAATAGCCTCAGAAGAAGCAAAAGTATCAAACTTGTAAAATTTGGTAAAAGTGTGCAGTGAAGACCAAGTCGCTGCCCTACATATCTGATCAACAGAAGCCTCGTTCTTGAAGGCCCATGTGGAAGCCACAGCCCTAGTGGAATGAGCTGTGATTCTTTCGGGAGGCTGCCGTCCGGCAGTCTCGTAAGCCAATCTGATGATGCTTTTAATCCACAAAGAGAGAGAGGTAGAAGTTGCTTTCTGACCTCTCCTTTTACCGGAATAAACAACAAACAAGGAAGATGTTTGTCTAAAATCCTTTGTAGCATCTAAATAGAATTTTAGAGCGCGAACAACATCCAAATTGTGCAACAAACGTTCCTTCTTTGAAACTGGTTTCGGACACAGAGAAGGTACGATAATCTCCTGGTTAATGTTTTTGTTAGAAACAACTTTTGGAAGAAAACCAGGTTTAGTACGTAAAACCACCTTATCTGCATGGAACACCAGATAAGGAGGAGAACACTGCAGAGCAGATAATTCTGAAACTCTTCTAGCAGAAGAAATCGCAACTAAAAACAAAACTTTCCAAGATAATAACTTAATATCAACGGAATGTAGGGGTTCAAACGGAACCCCCTGAAGAACTGAAAGAACTAAGTTGAGACTCCAAGGAGGAGTCAAAGGTTTGTAAACAGGCTTAATTCTAACCAGAGCCTGAACAAAGGCTTGAACATCTGGCACAGCTGCCAGCTTTTTGTGAAGTAACACAGACAAGGCAGAAATCTGTCCCTTCAGGGAACTAGCAGATAAACCTTTTTCCAATCCTTCTTGAAGGAAGGATAGAATCTTAGGAATCTTAACCTTGTCCCAAGGGAATCCTTTAGATTCACACCAACAGATATATTTCTTCCAAATTTTGTGGTAAATCTTTCTAGTTACAGGCTTTCTGGCCTGAACAAGAGTATCGATAACAGAATCTGAGAACCCTCGCTTCGATAAGATCAAGCGTTCAATCTCCAAGCAGTCAGCTGGAGTGAAACCAGATTCGGATGTTCGAACGGACCCTGAACAAGAAGGTCTCGTCTCAAAGGTAGCTTCCAAGGTGGAGCCGATGACATATTCACCAGATCTGCATACCAAGTCCTGCGTGGCCACGCAGGAGCTAACAAGATCACCGACGCCCTCTCCTGATTGATCCTGGCTACCAGCCTGGGGATGAGAGGAAATGGCGGGAACACATAAGCTAGTTTGAAGGTCCAAGGTGCCACTAGTGCATCCACTAGAGCCGCCTTGGGATCCCTGGATCTGGACCCGTAGCAAGGAACTTTGAAGTTCTGACGAGAGGCCATCAGATCCATGTCTGGAATGCCCCACAGCTGAGTGACTTGGGCAAAGATTTCCGGATGGAGTTCCCACTCCCCCGGATGTAATGTCTGACGACTCAGAAAATCCGCTTCCCAATTTTCCACTCCTGGGATGTGGATAGCAGACAGGTGGCAGGAGTGAGACTCCGCCCATAGAATGATTTTGGTCACTTCTTCCATCGCTAGGGAACTCCTTGTTCCCCCCTGATGGTTGATGTACGCAACAGTTGTCATGTTGTCTGATTGAAACCGTATGAACTTGGCCCTCGCTAGCTGAGGCCAAGCCTTGAGAGCATTGAATATCGCTCTCAGTTCCAGAATATTTATCGGTAGAAGAGATTCTTCCCGAGACCAAAGACCCTGAGCTTTCAGGGATCCCCAGACCGCGCCCCAGCCCATCAGACTGGCGTCGGTCGTGACAATGACCCACTCTGGTCTGCGGAATGTCATCCCTTGTGACAGGTTGTCCAGGGACAGCCACCAACGGAGTGAGTCTCTGGTCCTCTGATTTACTTGTATCTTCGGAGACAAGTCTGTATAGTCCCCATTCCACTGACTGAGCATGCACAGTTGTAATGGTCTTAGATGAATGCGCGCAAAAGGAACTATGTCCATTGCCGCTACCATCAACCCGATCACTTCCATGCACTGAGCTATGGAAGGAAGAGGAACGGAATGAAGTATCCGACAAGAGTCTAGAAGTTTTGTTTTTCTGGCCTCTGTCAGAAAAATCCTCATTTCTAAGGAGTCTATTATTGTTCCCAAGAAGGGAACCCTTGTTGACGGAGATAGAGAACTCTTTTCCACGTTCACTTTCCATCCGTGAGATCTGAGAAAGGCCAGGACAATGTCCGTGTGAGCCTTTGCTTGAGGAAGGGACGACGCTTGAATCAGAATGTCGTCCAAGTAAGGTACTACAGAAATGCCCCTTGGTCTTAGCACAGCTAGAAGGGACCCTAGTACCTTTGTGAAAATCCTTGGAGCAGTGGCTAATCCGAAAGGAAGCGCCAAGAACTGGTAATGCTTGTCCAGGAATGCGAACCTTAGGAACCGATGATGTTCCTTGTGGATAGGAATATGTAGATACGCATCCTTTAAATCCACCGTGGTCATGAATTGACCTTCCTGGATGGAAGGAAGAATAGTTCGAATGGTTTCCATCTTGAACGATGGAACCTTGAGAAACTTGTTTAAGATCTTGAGATCTAAGATTGGTCTGAACGTTCCCTCTTTTTTGGGAACTATGAACAGATTGGAGTAGAACCCCATCCCTTGTTCTCTTAATGGAACAGGATGAATCACTCCCATTTTTAACAGGTCTTCTACACAATGTAAGAATGCCTGTCTTTTTATGTGGTCTGAAGACAACTGAGACCTGTGGAACCTCCCCCTTGGGGGAAGTCCCTTGAATTCCAGAAGATAACCTTGGGAGACTATTTCTAGCGCCCAAGGATCCAGAACATCTCTTGCCCAAGCCTGAGCGAAGAGAGAGAGTCTGCCCCCCACCAGATCCGGTCCCGGATCGGGGGCCAACATTTCATGCTGTCTTGGTAGCAGTGGCAGGTTTCTTGGCCTGCTTTCCCTTGTTCCAGCCTTGCATTGGTCTCCAAGCTGGCTTGGCTTGAGAAGTATTACCCTCTTGCTTAGAGGACGTAGCACTTTGGGCTGGTCCGTTTCTACGAAAGGGACGAAAATTAGGTTTATTTTTTGCCTTGAAAGGCCGATCCTGAGGAAGGGCGTGGCCCTTACCCCCAGTGATATCAGAGATAATCTCTTTCAAGTCAGGGCCAAACAGCGTTTTCCCCTTGAAAGGAATTTTAAGTAGCTTGTTCTTGGAAGACGCATCAGCCGACCAAGATTTCAACCAAAGCGCTCTGCGCGCCACAATAGCAAACCCAGAATTCTTAGCCGCTAACCTAGCCAATTGCAAAGTGCCGTCTAGGGTGAAAGAATTAGCCAATTTGAGAGCATTGATTCTGTCCATAATCTCCTCATAAGGAGGAGAATCACTATCAACCGCCTTTATCAGCTCATCGAACCAGAAACATGCGGCTGTAGCGACAGGGACAATGCATGAAATTGGTTGTAGAAGGTAACCCTGCTGAACAAACATCTTTTTAAGCAAACCTTCTAATTTTTTATCCATAGGATCTTTGAAAGCACAACTATCCTCTATGGGTATAGTGGTGCGTTTGTTTAAAGTGGAAACCGCTCCCTCGACCTTGGGGACTGTCTGCCATAAGTCCTTTCTGGGGTCGACCATAGGAAACAATTTTTTAAATATGGGGGGAGGGACGAAAGGAATACCGGGCCTTTCCCATTCTTTATTAACAATGTCCGCCACCCGCTTGGGTATAGGAAAAGCTTCTGGGAGCCCCGGCACCTCTAGGAACTTGTCCATTTTACATAGTTTCTCTGGGATGACCAACTTGTCACAATCATCCAGAGTGGATAATACCTCCTTAAGCAGAATGCGGAGATGTTCCAACTTAAATTTAAATGTAATCACATCAGGTTCAGCTTGTTGAGAAATGTTCCCTGAAT
Source organism: Bombina bombina (assembly GCF_027579735.1). Taxonomy (NCBI): domain Eukaryota; kingdom Metazoa; phylum Chordata; class Amphibia; order Anura; family Bombinatoridae; genus Bombina; species Bombina bombina. The sequence goes on along the minus strand of NC_069499.1, from coordinate 51,897,163 downwards.
CAGTAATTTCTCCCTCAGACAAAACCTCCCTGGCTCCATCAGACTGGGTTAGGGGCCCTTCAGAAATATTATTATCAGCGTCGTCATGCTCTTCAGTATCTAAAACAGAGCAGTCGCGCTTACGCTGATAAGTGTTCATTTTGGCTAAAATGTTTTTGACAGAATTATCCATTACAGCCGTTAATTGTTGCATAGTAAGGAGTATTGGCGCGCTAGATGTACTAGGGGCCTCCTGAGTGGGCAAGACTCGTGTAGACGAAGGAGGGAATGATGCAGTACCATGCTTACTCCCCTCACTTGAGGAATCATCTTGGGCATCATTGTCATTGTCACATAAATCACATTTATTTAAATGAATAGGAATTCTGGCTTCCCCACATTCAGAACACAGTCTATCTGGTAGTTCAGACATGTTAAACAGGCATAAACTTGATAACAAAGTACAAAAAACGTTTTAAAATAAAACCGTTACTGTCACTTTAAATTTTAAACTGAACACACTTTATTACTGCAATTGCGAAAAAACATGAAGGAATTGTTCAAAATTCACCAAATTTTCACCACAGTGTCTTAAAGCCTTAAAAGTATTGCACACCAAATTTGGAAGCTTTAACCCTTAAAATAACGGAACCGGAGCCGTTTTGAACTTTAACCCCTTTACAGTCCCTGGTATCTGCTTTGCTGAGACCCAACCAAGCCCAAAGGGGAATACGATACCAAATGACGCCTTCAGAAAGTCTTTTCTAAGTATCAGAGCTCCTCTCACATGCGACTGCATGCCATGCCTCTCAAAAACAAGTGCGCAACACCGGCGCGAAAATGAGGCTCTGCCTATGCTTTGGGAAAGCCCCTAAAGAATAAGGTGTCTAAAACAGTGCCTGCCGATATTATTATATCAAAATACCCAGATAAAATGATTCCTCAAGGCTAAATATGTATTTAATAATGAATCGATTTAGCCCAGAAAAAGTCTACAGTCTTAATAAGCCCTTGTGAAGCCCTTATTTACGATCGTAATAAACATGGCTTACCGGATCCCATAGGGAAAATGACAGCTTCCAGCATTACATCGTCTTGTTAGAATGTGTCATACCTCAAGCAGCAAGAGACTGCTCACTGTTCCCCCAACTGAAGTTAATTGCTCTCAACAGTCCTGTGTGGAACAGCCATGGATTTTAGTGACGGTTGCTAAAATCATTTTCCTCATACAAACAGAAATCTTCATCACTTTTCTGTTTCTGAGTAAATAGTACATACCAGCACTATTTCAAAATAACAAACTCTTGATTGAATAATAAAAACTACAGTTAAACACTAAAAAACTCTAAGCCATCTCCGTGGAGATGTTGCCTGTACAACGGCAAAGAGAATGACTGGGGTAGGCGGAGCCTAGGAGGGATCATGTGACCAGCTTTGCTGGGCTCTTTGCCATTTCCTGTTGGGGAAGAGAATATCCCACAAGTAAGGATGACGCCGTGGACCGGACACACCTATGTTGGAGAAATATTAATATTTTCATGTCGTGGTAATGCAGTTGGGAAAACGCGGTCAGGGTGTTAGTTTTTTCGTTCTCCATTGACGTCTATGAGGGGATACTTTATAAACAGGCAGCAATATTCTAATGTTATTTTTTTTAATGCGTGGGGTTAGCGTGCAAGCGAAAACGTTTCACTTTTAATACGACAAATAGCACTCCATTCGTAATTTTAGCCCAGTATGGGGTTTAGATAAACTTTAGCAGATCCTGAATCATTGCTAACACCCTTCACTGTGGCTATTATTTCAGTGGTATTTAATATTCTGTGCTTTCCTAAATTGTTCCTTATGAAAACCCACAGGGCAATGCAGAAAAATTCCAACACAACCTGTAATCCATTTCACAAATATGAATGTACTAAACATATTTGTATTTATACGGATACACAAAGCTTTTCTAGATGGGATTTTATAACAACATTTTAGAATAAGCAGTGAAATTAAATGGACACTAAACCCAAAATGTATTCTTTTATTATTCAGACAGAGCATGCAATTTTAAGCAAATGAAGCCACCAATTAGCAAGCGCTATCCAGGATTCTGAACCAAAAATGGGCCTGCTCCTAAGCTTTCATTCCTGCTTTTTCAAATAAAGATACCAAGATAATGAAGAAAAATTGATAATAGGAGTAAATTAGAAAGCTGCTTAAAATTGCATGCTCTTTTCCAATAATAATAATAAAAAAAAAATGGGTTTAGTATGTCTTTAAATATAAAGGAACATAATAGCCATAAAAAATATTAGATAAAAAAAGAACAGACAAGGACAGACAGATCAGGGAACAACAGATAGATTCAAACATGGACAAGAATAGACCCAGCATCAGACAAAGGAGGAGAGGTGACACCAGCCTCAGACAGCGAAGGCAAGAAATCCTCATTTACTGACATGGACAGATATCGACACAGCCTTAGATGGGGACAGACGGAGAAATCAAATCTGTTAATAATAGAAAAACGGATCAATTTTCAGACAAGTATAGATAGAGGGAGACAACCTCAGAACGGGATAAACAGACAGACCAAGCCAACCTCAGAGACAAACAAACAGAACCTGCCTCAGACAGGACTGGACATACAGATCTAGCCAATAACAAGGATCGTCAGGCTAAGACAGAGCTAGCTACAGATGGACAGTCTTATTTGAAAGCTGGGACTCTACTATTTTAATGAATGGGTTGTGTGAATATATAGTGTATGATAGTGATACAGTTTCATTGACCTCCAATAGTTATTATTATTGGTCCTTTTCACAATGATCATGGGATATTTATTGGGCTATGTAATGTCATTTGAAAAAGAAGAATCTAAAAAATGTTTTTGCTGTGTGTGTAAGAATGCATCTGACAAGAAGAGACACAGGGGCCGATTTATCCATGGATCATGTCCGACAGACATCGATGAATACGTTGTCTGCATTTATCATTGCACAAGCAGCCAATCAGCTGCTAGCAGGGGCTGTCAATCAGCCCGATCGTATAGGATTGGGCGGATTGATATCCGCAGCCTCAGAGCAGGCGGACCAGTTATGGAGCAGCGGTCTTTAGACTGCTACTTTAAAACTGCTGTTTCTGGTGAGCTTGCGTGGAAACAGGGGTATTAAGCTCCATTCTGAGCTTGATAATTCGTCCCCACAGGCTCAGCATCCCATTTTACATACTTATGTAGTTGCCATTTATACACTACTAGTCTCAAAAAGGTGAAGTATCTTAGATGTACAAATGTAATCTTGCAAAGAAAGGTTACGTTTTACCAGCTTACCCCCTGTCTTAAATTAGTCGCTTGATAACCAGATGGTAGTGTGTTGAGGTAGTCTATTCATTATAAATCAAGGTTCAATGTTCCTCTGGGTTACAAGGTGACTAGTTTAAGGTTTTTTTTATTGCAATCTCCTAGTTTAGACCAGGGGTTGACAAATCTGTTTAAAATTTAGGAGCCAGTAAGAATATTTAGGAGCCAAACAGTGATATTTGTACATAGATATATGGAGAATAGCCCAAAAAGTTAAGAGCCAGGGGTAAAATTCTACGAACCAGTGGCTCCCAGGTTCCTTGGTTTGTCGAGCCCTGGTTTAGACTCCATATATATTTCTGTGTTTGGGGTAGAGAGCATTTGCCCCCCCCCCCCTTACCCCTCCTTAGCAATGAGTCATCATCAGACAGGTAGTTTCAGTCTACAAACACACTTTGGTGGATAACTATGGAGCAGGTTTTTTTTGTGTTACAAACCACTGTGCTCTGACCTGCCTTTCATCTCTACTGTGTTTCAGTAATATATTCATTGTGATCTCTGTATGTGTGTTGTCTCAGTGTTTCTTGCTCAACCTAGTTTAATGTTTAGAAATAGCTTTGACCAGTATGGGGTATATGAAATAGAGTATTAAAAGGCAGCAGCTGCACACACCTTATAAATAACACTCAGAATTATTGCTGAATCTCTCACTCCCATTGCTACACATGAAGGCTCAGATTGCAAAGTAGGCCAGTTTATTTGCTACCCAATAAATGGACCTGCTGAAGATGTGTATGGCTGATAACCTATAATGCTATGGTTGTTTTCAACATTGTCACCTGAAGGGCCACATTAGCATTTGGATGACAAATGACATTTTTTGAAATTCAGCTAGTCGAACAAGAAATATATACTGTACTTTATATATCAGCACTCTTCAAGTGAAAAATACTTTAAAGGGGCACTAAACACTAAATGCTTGATAGAATCACGTATTCAGCGCAAATATATTGAGATTAATATGCAGATGTATTATTTTTTAACTAAAGTAGTTGTTAAAATTAAATAAAAAAAGTGTAAAGTCTTAGGCCTAGATTTGGAGTTTGGCGGTAGCCGTGAAAACCAGCGTTAGAGGCTCCTAACGCTGGTTTTAGGCTACCTCCGGTATTTGGAGTCACTCAAAAAAGGGTCTAACGCTCACTTTTCAGCCGTGACTTTTCCATACCGCAGATCCCCTTACGTAAATTGCGTATCCTATCTTTTCAATGGGATTTTTCTAACTCCGGTATTTAGAGTCGTGTCTGAAGTGAGTGTTAGAAATCTAACGACAAAACTCCAGCCGCAGAAAAAAGTCAGTAGTTAAGAGCTTTCTGGGCTAACGCCGGTTCATAAAGCTCTTAACTACTGTACTCTAAAGTACACTAACACCCATAAACTACCTATGTACCCCTAAACCGAGGTCCCCCCACATCGCCGCAACTCGATTAAATTTTTTTAACCCCTAATCTGCCGACCGCCACCTACGTTATCCTTATGTACCCCTAATCTGCTGCCCCTAACACCGCCGACCCCTATATTATATTTATTAACCCCTAATCTGCCCCCCACAACGTCGCCGCCAGCTACCTACACTTATTAACCCCTAATCTGCCGTCCACACGCCGGCGCCAGCTACATTATCCCTATGTACCCCTAATCTGCTGCCCCTAACACCGCCGATCCCCTATATTATATTTATTAATCCCTAACCTGCCCCCCACAACGTCGCCACCACCTACCTACAATAATTAACCCCTAATCTGCCGACCGCAAAGAGCCGCCAGCTACATTATAGCTATGTCCCCCTAATCTGCTGCCCCTAACACCGCCGACCCCTATATTATATTTATTAACCCCTAACCTGCCCTCCCTAACATCGCCGACACCTAACTTCAATTATTAACCCCTAATCTGCCGACCGAATCTCGCCGCTATTCTAATAAATGTATTAACCCCTAAAGCTAAGTCTAACCCTAACACTAACACCCCCCTAAATTAAATATAATTTTAATCTAACGAAATTAATTAACTCTTATTAAATAAATTATTCCTATTTAAAGCTAAATACTTACCTGTAAAATAAATCCTAATATAGCTACAACATAAATTATAATTATATTATAGCTATTTTAGGATTAATATTTATTTTACAGGTAACTTTGTATTTATTTTAACCAGGTACAATAGCTATTAAATAGTTAAGAACTATTTAATAGCTAAAATAGTTAAAATAATTACAAATTTACCTGTAAAATAAATCCTAACCTAAGTTACAATTAAACCTAACACTACACTATCAATAAATTAATTAAATACAATATTTACAAATAAATACAATTAAATAAACTAACTAAAGTACAAAAAATAAAAAAGAACTAAGTTACAAAAAATAAAAAAATATTTACAAACATAAGAAAAATATTACAACAATTTTAAACTAATTACACCTACTCTAAGCCCCCTAATAAAATAACAAAGCCCCCCAAAATAAAAAAATGCCCTACCCTATTCTAAATTACTAAAGTTCAAAGCTCTTTTACCTTACCAGCCCTGAACAGGGCCCTTTGCGGGGCATGCCCCAAGAAGTTCAGCTCTTTTGCCTGTAAAAAAAACCATACAATACCCCCCCCAACATTACAACCCACCACCCACATACCCCTAATCTAACCCAAACCCCCCTTAAATAAACCTAACACTAAGCCCCTGAAGATCATCCTACCTTGTCTTCACCATACCAGGTTCACTGATCCGTCCTGGCTCCAAAATCTTCATCCAACCCAAGCGGGGGCTGGCGATCCATCTTCCGGCGGCTGAAGAGGTCCAGAAGAGGCTCCAAAGTCTTCATCCTATCCGGGAAGAAGAGTAGATCCGGACCGGCAACCATCATCTTCCAAGCGGCATCTTCTATCTTGATCCGATGAGGACCGGCTCCATCCTGAAGACCTCCACCGCGGACCCATCTTCATCCGGCGACGTCCAACTGAAGAATGACGGTTCCTTTACGGGACGTCATCCAAGATGGCGTCCCTCGAATTCCGATTGGCTGATAGGATTCTATCAGCCAATCGGAATTAAGGTAGGAATATTCTGATTGGCTGATGGAATCAGCCAATTAGAATCAAGATCAATCCGATTGGCTGATCCAATCAGCCAATCAGATTGAGCTTGCATTCTATTGGCTGATCGGAACAGCCAATAGAATGCGAACTCAATCTGATTGGCTGATTGGATCAGCCAATCGGATTGAACTTGATTCTGATTGGCTGATTCCATCAGCCAATCAGAATATTCCTACCTTAATTCCGATTGGCTGATAGAATCCTATCAGCCAATCGGAATTCGAGGGACGCCATCTTGGATGACGTCCCTTAAAGGAACCGTCATTCTTCAGTTGGACGTCGCCGGATGAAGATGGGTCCGCGGTGGAGGTCTTCAGGATGGAGCCGGTCCTCATCGGATCAAGATAGAAGATGCCGCTTGGAAGATGATGGTTGCCGGTCCGGATCTACTCTTCTTCCCGGATAGGATGAAGACTTTGGAGCCTCTTCTGGACCTCTTCAGCCGCCGGAAGATGGATCGCCAGCCCCCGCTTGGGTTGGATGAAGATTTTGGAGCCAGGACTGATCGGTGAACCTGGTATGGTGAAGACAAGGTAGGATGATCTTCAGGGGCTTAGTGTTAGGTTTATTTAAGGGGGGTTTGGGTTAGATTAGGGGTATGTGGGTGGTGGGTTGTAATGTTGGGGGGGGGGGTATTGTATTTTTTTTTTTACAGGCAAAAGAGCTGAACTTCTTGGGGCATGCCCCGCAAAGGGCCCTGTTCAGAGCTGGTAAGGTAAAAGTGCTTTGAACTTTAGTAATTTAGAATAGGGTAGGGCATTTTTTATTTTGGGGGGCTTTGTTATTTTATTAGGGGGCTTAGAGTAGGTGTAATTAGTTTAAAATTGTTGTAAGATTTTCCTTATGTTTGTAAATATTTTTTTATTTTTTGTAACTTAGTTCTTTTTTATTTTTTGTACTTTAGTTAGTTTATTTCATTGTAGTTATTTGTAGATATTGCATTTAATTAATGTATTGATAGTGTAGTGTTAGGTTTAATTGTAGGTAATTGTAGATATTTTATTTAATTAATTTAATGATAGTGTAGTGTTAGGTTTAATTGTAACTTAGGTTAGGATTTATTTTACAGGTAATTTTGTTATTATTTTAACTAGGTAACTATTAAATAGTTCTTAACTATTTAATAGCTAGTGTACCTGGTTAAAATAATTACAAAGTTACCTGTAAAATAAATATTAATCCTAAAATAGCTATAATATAATTATAATTTATAGTGTAGCTATATTAGGATTTATTTTACAGGTAAGTATTTAGCTTTAAATAGGAATAATTTATTTAATAAGAGTTAATTAATTTCGTTAGATGTAAATTATATTTAATTTAGGGGGGTGTTAGGGTTAGACTTAGCTTTAGGGGTTAATACATTTATTAGAATAGCGGTGAGCTCCAGTCGGCAGATTAGGGGTTAATAATTGAAGTTAGGTGTCGGCGATGTTAGGGAGGGCAGATTAGGGGTTAATACTATTTATTATAGGGTTAGTGAGGCGGATTAGGGGTTAATAACTTTATTATAGTAGCGCTCAGGTCCGGTCGGCAGATTAGGGGTTAATAAGTGTAGGCGACGTTGTGGGGGGCAGATTAGGGGTTAATAAATATAATATAGGGGTCGGCGATGTTAGGGCAGCAGATTAGGGGTACATAGGGATAATGTAAGTAGCGGCGGTTTACGGAGCGGCAGATTAGGGGTTAATAATAATATGCAGGGGTCAGCGATAGCGGGGTCGGCAGATTAGGGGTTAATAAGTGTAAGGTTAGGGGTGTTTAGACTCGGGGTACATGTTAGAGTGTTAGGTGCAGACGTAGGAAGTGTTGCCGCATAGGAAACAATGGGGCTGCGTTAGGAGCTGAACGCGGCTTTTTTGCAGGTGTTAGGTTTTTTTTCAGCTCAAACAGCCCCATTGTTTCCTATGGGGGAATCGTGCACGAGCACGTTTTTGAGGCTGGCCGCGTCCGTAAGCAACTCTGGTATCGAGAGTTGAAGCTGCGTTAAATATGCTCTACGCTCCTTTTTTGGAGCCTAACGCAGCCTTTATGTGGACTCTCAATACCAGAGTTATTTTTATGGTGCGGCCAGAAAAAAGCCGGCGTTAGCTACGCGGGTCCTTACCGACAAAACTCTAAATCTAGCCGTTAGTGTCCATAATGCAATGGGTGTCACCATGTTGTAACCTAGGTTTTTTGCTGAGGCCAATCAGGGACAATCAAAAAATGGGTCACAACGGTTTGGAATATAGCACTGTTATATCTAGAATCTGCATGTTCACAATTGTTAAAGTTTAAGGCCCAGTAAATACAGCAGATTTTCATAAGCAACAAATGCATGATAAAAGACAAAACAATAGCACTTAGTCTGAACTGAGTAGTAGATTTTTTTCTGACAAATCTCAGTTATGTCTATTTCCACTTCTCCTCATGTGACAGCCATCAGCCAATCACAAATGCATATACGTATATGCTGTGAATCCTTGCACATGCTCAGTAGGAGCTGGTGACTAAAAAAGTGTAAATATAAAAAAAGACTGCACATTTTGTTAATTGAAGCAAATTAGAAAGTTGTTTACAATTGCATTTTCTATCTGAATCATTAGGTTTAATTTTGACTTGAGTTTCCCTTTAAATTGCAGCAGAAATGGAAAATGCAATAATGTATAGCGCTGCGGAATCTATTGACACTCTATAAATAACTGATAATGATAATAATGTAAGTATATTTAAGTCAGGCTGTCTCCTATACCTCTATCAGTACAAATGTCCACAAGGATTGTTGTTGGAATATGAAACTGCTTCCTTAGGCACATACAGTATTACCTCCTGAGAAATGGAAGGTAAGATAAGGTAAAAACCATTGAGGGGTTGCTCTCAACCCTCCCCCCCCTCAACCTCCTCAGCCTAAGAAAATTCACAGTGATTTCCCAGAAGCCTGCCAATTACTATAAAAAGATTAATAGAGAGGGCATGAATGGTTATGCTTGGCACGGCTGTTACACAGTTTTATACTATTTTACAACCACCCAGTGTTGTAATCCCGGTGACTAGTGTCCTATAAAACAATTTAATATCACACTATGGAGAGGTGGCGTGCAACTTTGAAATCACAATGTCAAGCTAAACTCTCTTTTTTCAGTAATCAGATAAAATGCAAAAACATAAATTATGTGTTTAGCTGATAATTTCCTTTTCTTCTGATGGAAAGAGTCCACAGCTGCATTCATTACTTTTGGGAAACCTGTCCACCTGGAGGAGGCAAAGACACCCCAGCCAAAGGCTTAAATACTCCTCCCACTCCCCTCATCCCCCAGTCATTCTGCCGAGGAAAAAGGAACAGTAGAAGAAACACCAGGGTGAAAGGTGCCAGAAGAATAATAAGGACGCCCCACATAATATTACGGGTGGGAAGCTGTGGACTCTTTCCATCAGAAGAAAAGGAAATGATCAGGTAAGCATAATTTATGTTTTTCTTCTTAAATAGAAAGAGTCCACAGCTGCATTCATTACTTTTGGGAAAACAATACCCAAGCTATAGAGGACACTGAATGCCAAGACGAGAGGGTAAAATAGGCGGCCCATACTGAGGGCACCAGGCTTAAACTTCTACCCAATAAAAAAAACCCTGCTTCGTCCGATGCCGATAACATTTTTAAAGGAAAAGCCCCAAGGACACTGACTCACAGCTAGTCCAGAAGCCAAACTAGAGACCGCAAAACGCACTCGACTGAGCCAACAGTCCTCCAGGAGACACTGTCGCCCAACAGACTGTCCCCCACCACTCACCCCCCACTAATGAAGGGGACACCATATTAAACGCCCAAGGGGACAAGGCAAAGGAGAACCAAGGAAACAGAAAGGTCCCCTAATACAAAGAGAACACCTCCAAGAGTGAGCCCAGCTCACAGAGACCCAAACGGGCCCAAACAGGAAAAAGTAAATTTATGCTTACCTGATAAATTAATTTCTTAGGTACGACGAGTCCACGGATTCATCCTTTACTTGTGGGATATTATCCTCCTGCTAACAGGAAGTGGCAAAGAGCACCACAGCAGAGCTGTCTATATAGCTCCTTTCTTAGCTCCACCCCCCCCCCAGTCATTCGACCGAAGGTACAGAAAGAAAAAGGAGAAACTAAAAGGTGCAGAGGTGACTGAAGTTTAAAATCAAAAAATATAATCTGTCTTAAAATGACAGGGCGGGTCGTGGACTCGTCGTACCATAGAAGAAATTAATTTATCAGGTAAGCATAAATTTACTTTTCTTCTATAAGGTACGACGAGTCCACGGAATCATCCTTTACTTGTGGGATACAATACCAAAGCTACAGGACACGGATGAACGGGAGGGACAAGACAGATGGTTAAACAGAAGGCACCACTGCTTGAAGAACTTTTCTCCCAAAAATAGCCTCCGAAGAAGCAAAAGTATCAAATTTGGAAAATTTGGAAAAGGTATGAAGCGAAGAACAAGTCGCAGCCTTACAAATCTGTTCAACAGAAGCATCATTTTTAAAAGCCCATGTGGAAGCCACTGCTCTAGTAGAGTGAGCTGTAATCCTTTCAGGATGCTGCTGTCCAGCAGTCTCGTATGCCAAACGGATGATGCTTTTCAGCCAAAAAGAAAGAGAGGTAGCCGTAGCTTTTTGACCTCTACGTTTTCCAGAATAGACAACAAACAAAGAAGATGTTTGACGGAAATCCTTGGTTGCTTGCAAGTAAAACTTCAAAGCACGTCCAAGTTGTGCAACAGACGCTCCTTCTTAGAGGAAGGATTAGGACACAGAGAAGGAACAACAATTTCCTGATTAATATTCCTATTAGTAACAACCTTAGGAAGGAATCCAGGTTTGGTATGCAAAATTACCTTATCAGCATGGAAAACAAGATAAGGGGAGTCGCATTGAAACGCAGATAGTTCAGAAACTCTTCGAGCCGAAGAGATAGCAACTAAAAACAGAACTTTCCAAGATAGAAGCTTAATATCTATGGAATGCATAGGTTCAAACAGAACCCCTTGAAGAACTTTAAGAACTACATTCAGACTCCATGGCGGAGCAACAGGTTTAAACACAGGCTTGATTCTAACTAAAGCCTGACAATAATGATAAAGCAGATATCTGTCCCTTTAAGGAACTAGCTGATATCCCCTTCTCCAATCCTTCTTGGAGAAAGGACAAAATCCTAGGAATCCTGATCTTACTCCATGAGTAGCCTTTGGATTTGCACCAATAAAGATATTTAAGCCATATCTTATTATAAATTTTTCTAGTGACAGGCTTTCGAGCCTGAATCAAGGTATCTATGACCGACTCAGAGAAACCCCGCTTGGATAAAATCAAGCGTTCAATCTCCAAGCAGTCAGCCGCAGAGAAACTAGATTTGGATGCTGGAACGGACCTTGAATCAGAAGGTCCTGTCTTAGTGGCAGAGTCTATGGTGGAAGAGATGACATGTCCACCAGGTCTGCATACCAAGTCCTGCGTGGCCACGCAGGTGCTATCAAAATCACCGAAGCTCTCTTCTGTTTGATTCTGGCAATCAAACGAGGAAGGAGAGGAAATGGTGGAAACACATAAGCCAGGTTGAACGACTAGGGTACTGCTAGAGCATCTATCAGTACTGCCTGAGGATCCCTTGACCTGGATCCGTAACAAGGAAGTTTGGCGTTCTGACGAGACGCCATCAGATCCAATTCTGGTGTGCCCCATTGCTCAATCAATTGTGCAAACACCTCCGGATGGAGTTCCCACTCCCCCGGATGAAAAGTCTGACGACTTAGAAAATCCGCTTCCCAGTTCTCCACTCATGGGATATAGATTGCTGAGTGAGTCTCTACCCATCAAATTATTTTGATAACCTCTATCATTGCTAGAGAACTCTTTGTTCCCCCCTGATGATTGATATATGCTACAGTCATGATATTGTCCGACTGGAATCTTATGAATCTGGCCGAAGCCAGCTGAGGCCACGCCTGAAGCGCGTTGAATATCGCTCTCAGTTCAAGAATATTTATCGGGAGGAGAGCCGCCTCCTGAGTCCACAAACCTTGTGCTTTCAGGGAATTCCAGACTGCACCCCAGCCCAATAGGCTGGCGTCCGTCGTCACTATGACCCATGCTGGCCTGCGGAAACACATTCCCTGGGACAGATGATCCTGTGACAACCACCAAAGAAGGGAGTCTCTGGTCTCTTGATCCAGATTTAACTGAGGAGATAAATCTGCGTAATCCCCATTCCACTGTTTGAGCATGCATAGTTGCAGTGTTCTGAGATGCAAGCGAGCAAACGGAACTATGTCCATTGCCGCTATCATTAGTCCGATTACCTCCATACACCAAGCCACTGATGGCCGAGGAATGGAATGAAGAGGTCGGCAGGTGGTTAAAATCTTTGATTTCCTGACCTCCGTCAGAAAATTTTTCATGTCCATCGAATCTATGAGAGTTCCCAGGAATGGAACTCTTGTGAGAGGGATAAGTGAACTCTTTTTTACGTTGACCTTCCACCCGTGAGATCTTAGAAAAGCCAACACGATGTCCATGTGAGATTTGGCTAGTTGGCAAGTCGACGCCTGAATTAAGATATTGTCCAGATAAGGCGCCACTGCTATGCCCCGCGGCCTTAGAACCACCAGAAGGGACCCTAGAACCTTTGTGAAAATTCTGGGAGCTGTGGCCAACCTGAAGGGAAGAGCCACAAACTGGTAATGCTTGTCCAGAAAGGAGAACCTGAGGAACTGGTGATGATCTTTGTGGATAGGGATGTGTAGATACGCATCCTTTAAGTCCCCGGTGGTCATATATTGACCCTTATGGATCATTGGTAAAATAGTCCGAATGGTCTCCATCTTGAAGGATGGGACTCTGAGGAATATCAATCTATAAAAAGAAGAAAAAACAGAAGCGCCACATGGCCCAATATTGTTTGGTCCAATTTTGTAGATTTTAAGATGAGATACAAACTCACATTTAGAAGAGCACCTCAATTAGTGCTATAGGGGCAGTCTGGGATCTATTCGGTCACCCAGAAGACCAACTTCATGCACTGGATCTGATGTCTATGTGGACAGAGAAAAGACACAAGTGCCTATATGGCCTAGTATTGTTGGTACAAGTGAACAAACTCAGATAATGATAAGAGTGGTACTCACAATGTATAAAGCACCTCTTTTGATGCTATGGGAGCATGAAGGGATCAATTTGGTCACCCAACAGACTTATGGCAAGGCATCCAGAAAAGAAGTACTGGTTCACAGGATCCCAAGATGGTCAAAGTGATGAATATCCTCAGACAAAAAGGCAATAAAAATCCCAAAGAGAGGGAGCAGCAAGTGTTCAAATACTAAAACTGACTTTATTTAAAAATAAATATAATAACAGGCAACGCGTTTCTCAGCCAATGGCTGTTTCATCAGGCTTCATAAAATGTTTACTGAACACTTGCTAGATATACTTTAAAATCAATTAAGGTGATAATGAACAGGTGGTGATGGGAGGGGTCAACTTAATCGTTCATACCCTCATAACCAATCAGATAGTGCAGGATATAACTTCATAGCCAATCAGAAAATACAAAATGTCATCAAATTATACAATATACAAAAAAAACACATATATAAAAATTCATCCACAACTTACTAGTTAATGTTATTCGTATTAGATTTCATAATGGTCTATACATAATATCATTATCATATAAACAAAAATTATAAAATCATAATTGCATACCTTGTTATAGGCCAAATTGTACTAAGTCTTTAGGTGGCGTACATGAGAGAATAACAAAGACTATAATAAATCCCAATGTTTATGAGGAGATGAATGTATGTAATAAAATGTTGCAAACTGATTGCTAAATGTTGCTAAAACTAAGCATTTGTCGAGGACGGCGTCCCAAGATGCCTAATGCGCATGACTGGACACGATGTGTCAATACTACAGGTTGCTTAGCAACTAGTTAGGTTCCTGAATGTAACAGTAACCAATAGGTGGATAGGCAGATAGAGATAGGATCATCGGATATTTTAACACAATATCAGTGGTATATCTTTATGGGAATGAATATCAAGCAAATCGTGCACTACAATGGTGACAGATTAAGCAGAACTTGTTCAGTGAGGGCGCATTTCCAATTTGGTAATAAATAACAAATACGCTCGATGTTAGGCACTTGTGTCCCAAGAACCGCTATAGCTATGTGTGCTCGTAAAATGTCTATAGCAAAATGAGATAGCGGTAAACGTCACTAGAGCACATGACTCCCTACGACCTATCAGAAGTGAGAGTCATCTAGTGATAATTGGATAAGCTACACGTCAATAATACGATAGCTGTTTGATGATATGGTAAGGAATCGTATGTAAAATCCATTAATAAATGTATAATATACAAGAGTTTGATAACTTAGGTTTTTTAAAAAGTGGAATATTATGTCATACCTATGCCCAACAAGATAAAATAATGTGATAAAAATAATAATAATAATAAAACTAAAAAAACTAAAAAAGCTGCCACCGTAACCACAGCAACACCAAAGCTGGTAACCAGAGTCAGCTTACCCATCGTGTCATGGTGTTTCCCAATGAGGGTTCAAAATTAGTCAAAATTAGCCCAATGTATCCAAAGAGTATTAGTAGATGTAATCAGTTAATAGTTATTCCATATAATGAAATTTTACATCATCATAATTCGCACACCTAGCAGGACAGATGAAAAATGGCTAGTCAAGTCAGCCATATGTTTGATATTTGATCAGTGTGTTCTGGATAGTAAACAGAATTGATATGCTTAATAATTGACTAATTATATTAAACCACAATAAGCTATCAAATATAATCAAATGAACCTACAAAGGACTAAAACAGCACAACTCATTATACAAAGATGTATCTAAATAATATTAGAAATAAATAAATGGTCTACAGTCAACATGATCAGCTCAAATGCAGGAGGCAGAATAAGATGAGTTGCCAACAAGGAAGCAAGTGATCATCCATATCTAATGTGACAATAGTTTCATAGCATGAGGCATTTTCAAATGGAGTACAAGTGGCATTAATAATCACCTATGAATACCATTAAGAAGAGACCCATAGTATCTCAATAGACTCAGGTCTGTATATATATATATACACACATATACCCATACATATAAGATACATAAATGCATACACACATACACACAACCTTATATCGAAAACAAACCTAGACAAATATAAAATGCATAAAAACAACATATTATAATGGGCAGGGAACAATCGGACTCCCTTAATGCCCATAAGAAAAAATATAAATATAACCAGATAAAGTGCTACAACCACTATATATAATATAGCAAGGAGATATTAACAAGAACAAAAAACAAAAAACTAGTAAGATCCCATCCTAGCTGCATTTGATTTATGAGTGTCATCCGTCTCTTAAGTTAGGATGGGATCTTACTAGTTTTTTGTTTTTTGTTCTTGTTAATATCTCCTTGCTATATTATATATAGTGGTTGTAGCACTTTATCTGGTTATATTTATATTTTTTCTTATGGGCATTAAGGGAGTCCGATTGTTCCCTGCCCATTATAATATGTTGTTTTTATGCATTTTATATTTGTCTAGGTTTGTTTTCGATATAAGGTTGTGTGTATGTGTGTATGCATTTATGTATCTTATATGTATGGGTATATGTGTGTATATATATATATACAGACCTGAGTCTATTGAGATACTATGGGTCTCTTCTTAATGGTATTCATAGGTGATTATTAATGCCACTTGTACTCCATTTGAAAATGCCTCATGCTATGAAACTATTGTCACATTAGATATGGATGATCACTTGCTTCCTTGTTGGCAACTCATCTTATTCTGCCTCCTGCATTTGAGCTGATCATGTTGACTGTAGACCATTTATTTATTTCTAATATTATTTAGATACATCTTTGTATAATGAGTTGTGCTGTTTTAGTCCTTTGTAGGTTCATTTGATTATATTTGATAGCTTATTGTGGTTTAATATAATTAGTCAATTATTAAGCATATCAATTCTGTTTACTATCCAGAACACACTGATCAAATATCAAACATATGGCTGACTTGACTAGCCATTTTTCATCTGTCCTGCTAGGTGTGCGAATTATGATGATGTAAAATTTCATTATATGGAATAACTATTAACTGATTACATCTACTAATACTCTTTGGATACATTGGGCTAATTTTGACTAATTTTGAACCCTCATTGGGAAACACCATGACACGATGGGTAAGCTGACTCTGGTTACCAGCTTTGGTGTTGCTGTGGTTACGGTGGCAGCTTTTTTAGTTTTTTTAGTTTTATTATTATTATTATTTTTATCACATTATTTTATCTTGTTGGGCATAGGTATGACATAATATTCCACTTTTTAAAAAACCTAAGTTATCAAACTCTTGTATATTATACATTTATTAATGGATTTTACATACGATTCCTTACCATATCATCAAACAGCTATCGTATTATTGACGTGTAGCTTATCCAATTATCACTAGATGACTCTCACTTCTGATAGGTCGTAGGGAGTCATGTGCTCTAGTGACGTTTACCGCTATCTCATTTTGCTATAGACATTTTACGAGCACACATAGCTATAGCGGTTCTTGGGACACAAGTGCCTAACATCGAGCGTATTTGTTATTTATTACCAAATTGGAAATGCGCCCTCACTGAACAAGTTCTGCTTAATCTGTCACCATTGTAGTGCACGATTTGCTTGATATTCATTCCCATAAAGATATACCACTGATATTGTGTTAAAATATCCGATGATCCTATCTCTATCTGCCTATCCACCTATTGGTTACTGTTACATTCAGGAACCTAACTAGTTGCTAAGCAACCTGTAGTATTGACACATCGTGTCCAGTCATGCGCATTAGGCATCTTGGGACGCCGTCCTCGACAAATGCTTAGTTTTAGCAACATTTAGCAATCAGTTTGCAACATTTTATTACATACATTCATCTCCTCATAAACATTGGGATTTATTATAGTCTTTGTTATTCTCTCATGTACGCCACCTAAAGACTTAGTACAATTTGGCCTATAACAAGGTATGCAATTATGATTTTATAATTTTTGTTTATATGATAATGATATTATGTATAGACCATTATGAAATCTAATACGAATAACATTAACTAGTAAGTTGTGGATGAATTTTTATATATGTGTTTTTTTTGTATATTGTATAATTTGATGACATTTTGTATTTTCTGATTGGCTATGAAGTTAAGTTATATCCTGCACTATCTGATTGGTTATGAGGGTATGAACGATTAAGTTGACCCCTCCCATCACCACCTGTTCATTATCACCTTAATTGATTTTAAAGTATATCTAGCAAGTGTTCAGTAAACATTTTATGAAGCCTGATGAAACAGCCATTGGCTGAGAAACGCGTTGCCTGTTATTATATTTATTTTTAAATAAAGTCAGTTTTAGTATTTGAACACTTGCTGCTCCCTCTCTTTGGGATTTTTATTGCCTTTTTGTCTGAGGATATTCATCACTTTGACCATCTTGGGATCCTGTGAACCAGTACTTCTTTTCTGGATGCCTTGCCATAAGTCTGTTGGGTGACCAAATTGATCCCTTCATGCTCCCATAGCATCAAAAGAGGTGCTTTATACATTGTGAGTACCACTCTTATCATTATCTGAGTTTGTTCACTTGTACCAACAATACTAGGCCATATAGGCACTTGTGTCTTTTCTCTGTCCACATAGACATCAGATCCAGTGCATGAAGTTGGTCTTCTGGGTGACCGAATAGATCCCAGACTGCCCCTATAGCACTAATTGAGGTGCTCTTCTAAATGTGAGTTTGTATCTCATCTTAAAATCTACAAAATTGGACCAAACAATATTGGGCCATGTGGCGCTTCTGTTTTTTCTTCTTTTTATAGATTGCTGTTCCTGGATCCTGGCCTGGATCTTCACAGATAGCTGCCATTTTTCCTCTCCAGAGACTTTTAATACAATTCTATTGCCTCTTCATTGTCCACTAAAGGCATTGTTACACACTTATAACTTTTAATCAATTGTTATATTCCTCTACTGTATAACTTTATTATTTTCATCATTGTATATTTGTTTTTGAGATATATATATATATTTGTGGTTTTGTGTATGTGTATATGGTTGTATATACATGCATATATGTGTGTATATATATATATATACAAATAGATGCTGATTATAAACTTCACCAGTGTTATTAGTTTGTGATTGATAGCCATTCACAACTGACACCACTAGTAATTATTTTTTATATTCACTTATTCACTATACCTCTTTTATTATCACTATAACTCCTGACACATTAGAAGACTGAGTTCTCACTGTTACTATTTATCACCTAGTATTTGTAATAGGGCGCCCCCTCACTTTTTTGTTACTCTGAGGAATATGTTTAGGATCTTGAGATCTAACATTGGTCTGAAGGTTCCCTCTTTTTTAGGAACCACAAACAGATTGGAGTAGAACCCCTGCCCCTGTTCCGTTTTCGGAACTGGGCAGATCACTCCCATGGTATATAGGTCTTCTATGCAGCGTAAGAACGCCTCTCTTTTTATCTGGTTTACAGACAATTGAGAAAGATGGAATCTCCCCTTTGGAGGAGAATCTTTGAAATCTAGAAGATATCCCTGGGTTACGATTTCTAAAGTCCAGGAGTCCTGAACATCTCTTGCCCAAGCCTGAGCAAAGAGAGAAAGTCTGCCCCCTACTAGATCCGGTCCAGGATCGGGGGCTACCCCTTCATGCTGTCTTGGTGGCAGCAGCAGGCTTCTTGGCCTGTTTACCTTTGTTCCAAGTCTGGTTAGGTCTCCAGACTGACGTGGATTGAGCAAAATTCCCCTCTTGCTTTGTAGCAGGGGAAGAGGTAGAGGGACCACCTTTGAAGTTTCTAAAGGAACGAAAATTATTTTGTTTGGTCCTCATCTTATTTGTCTTAGCCTGAGGAAGGGCATAGCCTTTCCCTCCAGTGATGTCTGAAATGATCTCTTTCAGTTCAGGCCGAATAGGGTCTTACCCTTGAAAGGGATGGCTAAAAGCTTAGATTTTGATGACACATCAGCAGACCAGGACTTAAGCCATAACGCTCTACGCGCTAAAATGGCAAAACCTGAATTCTTTGCCGCTAATTTAGCCAGTTAAAAAGCGGCATCTGTAATGAAAAAATTAGCTAGCTTGAGAGCCCTAATTCTATCCAGAATATCGTCTAATGGGGTCTCAACCTGAAGAGCCTCCTCCAGAGCCTCGAACCAAAAAGCAGCTGCAGTAGTTATGGGAACAATGCACGCTATAGGTTGGAGAAGAAAACCCTGATGAACAAATATTTTCTTTAGGAGACCCTCTAATTTTTTATCCATAGGATCTTTGAAAGCACAACTGTCCTCAATAGGTATAGTTGTACGCTTAGCCAGGGTAGAAATAGCTCCCTCCACCTTAGGGACCGTCTGCCACGAGTCCCGCATGGTGTCTGATAAGGGAAATATTTTCTTAAAAGTAGGAGGGGGGCGAACGGAATACCTGGTCTATCCCACTCCTTAGTAACAAAGTCCGAAATCCTCTTAGGGACCGGAAAAACATCAGTGTAAGCAGGAACCTCTAGAAATCTGTTCATTTTACACAATTTCTCTGGAACTACAATAGGGTCACAATCATCCAGAGTCGCTAAAACCTCCCTGAGCAATAAGCGGAGGTGTTCTAGTTTAAATTTAAAAGCCGTCATATCCGAGTCTGTCTGAGGGAACATCTTTCCTGAATCAGAAATCTCTCCCTCAGACAGCAAATCCCTCACCCCCAATTCAGAACATTGTGAGGGTACATCGGTTATGGCTAATAAAGCGTCAGAGGGTTCAGCATTTGTTCTCACACCAGACCTACTGCGCTTCCCCTGCAACCCAGGCAGCTTAGATAAAACCTCTGTGAGGGTAGTATTCATAACTGCGGCCATATCTTGCAGGGTGAAAGAATTAGACGCACTAGAAGTATTTGGGGTCGCTTGTGCGGGCGTTAATGGTTGTGACACTTGGGGAGAATTAGATGGCATAAACTGATTCCCTTCTGACTGAGAATCATCCTGCAACATACTTTTAGTAGCTAAAATATGTTCTTTGCAATTTATTGACCTTTCAGTGCATGAGGGACACATTCTAAGTGGGGTTCCACAATGGCTTATAAACATATTGAACAATGACTTTCCTCAATGTCAGACATGTTGAACAGGCTAGTAATGACTACTAACAAGCATGAAAACACTAGTGAAAAAAACAACAATCTTAAAAAACGGTACTGCGCCTTTAAGAGAAAAAAAGCATACACGTTCTGCAAAACTGCTTTAAAATGTACCAATTTTTTAATAGCAGACTCAATATGTGTAGTTAAGTTTGCCCCACAAGAAAATTTAACATTTAACCCCTTATTGTGCAAACCGGATTGAATTAAGGCCTAAATCCAGAAAAAACACCCCCAGCACCTTGCCACAGCCCTGCTGTGGCGCCTACCTGCCCTCAGGGATTGTAAATATGGGGTTAAAGCTGCAAAATTCTCCCTCATAGGGGAAAAAAGGAAAACAGACATTTTAACATAGGACTAACGTGTCCAAAACAACTTCAGAAGAAGAACAATGAGTATCGATCCTAGAAGGTTCCCGAAGGAAACAAAACCAAATAAAAGACATCCCATCGGATACAAAAAAAATATAAGGCAACCCGGAGGTTAGTGCCCAAAAAGACACAGGCCTACCCGCAGAACCAGCCAAACGGAGCCCTATCTTCCAAAAAAAACAGGGAAAGATCTCAATCAAATGACAATCAGGAGATCCCCACATGTCTTAATGAGGTGCATCATTCGAATTAGCTGACTGAAAATCTCTGTATCTGGTAATGATAGGGTCATTCAATAACTGAAAAACATGTCTGAGCAACACACAAAGGCGCGCAATACTGTAACAAAAGGTACAACACATAGGGACAGTTACACCCACAGGGAACTGTAGAGGCCCTCCCCAAGGCGGAAGGCCTGGGACAATAGGGCACGAGCACATTCTCAAATAAACGTCTGGGCTCTGCAGACAAACAATCGCCAACATTATGTGGAAGCGAAAACGTGCTGCAACTTCTGAGGGGAAACACGCCACCCTGCATGGAGGAATCAGAAACTGGGTTACCCACATGTGTAGAAGTATCAATTAGTAGGGAACTCGCCTCTCGGAGGACAGGACCCCCCCAGAGGCGGATGGCTCAGCTGTCCCTTGATTCCCCGAGCCCGAGGAACAAAGTGCTCTAAAATGGCATACGGAACAAAACTGGTCGACATTTTGTCGACGAGGCCAATCCGGATTCTTCACCGGACACAGAATTTGAAATCAAAATAGTCTCAGTATCAGAATCCTCTGTAACTGAATCTGAAATTAGCACAGTCTCAGCATCAGAATCCTCCATAACTGGATAGAGGATATATAAATATGGACTAAAGTAGTAAAACAAAAACGGCACCTGACACCCACAATGGTTGGGGCACTTACAACCTCCTATGACCAGACCCCTGTGGACTAGAATATTTCCTTCGCCACACGGTCGGGAATGCGGAAATGGAAAACGTAAAGTAACCACGCCCGAACACAAGGTGAACCGTACAGTTAAAAAAAGCAAGCCCAACCAAAAGGCTGTGTCACTTCCAAAGGCCTCAATGTTCCAAACCACGAGCCCATAAACATCACACATAAGCAGGTAGAATCACATAACAAACATGATTATAAACCCCCCTGCTGAATAACCCCCCTCAGGAGATATTAACCCTCGATTCCAAGATACTAAAAGAGACTCACTGAGACCCTTATGATAAGTTAGACCCGCAAGGTGGTAGCCTCTCGGGAAAACATTCATATTACAGTACAATGAGAAATAAAGTAAAATGAAACGATCTTACTGGAATCTACACCGTGAAACAGGAACACAGAGTTTCAAGTGTGACGGATAGTAGCATCGCCTCCGCCATGGACTTGAGAGAAGAAAGCAGGCAGCGGAGCGAAGGTAGACAACGCCGATTGCTTGACGAGCTGTTAACATGAGTCAGGATGGTTTCGCAGGAAGAATCTCCCTGCATCTCCGGACTAACTTTCATCCAAGCCCTCACTGAGAGACTGACAGGACTACTTAAAACTCCTGTCCCATGCCGAAGAGTACTAACCTCCATAAGAGACAAAAAAACAACAAATTTAAATTCTGACACTTCTCTGCCAACCTCCTGGGACGAAAGGCAACGAATGATTGGGGGATGAGGGGAGTGGGAGGAGTATTTAAGCCTTTGGCTGGGGTGTCTTTGCCTCCTCCTGGTGGCCAGGTTCTTATTTCCCAAAAGTAATGAATGCAGCTGTGGACTCTTTCCATTTAAGAAGAAAAAGGTCTAGAAACTCCCATCTAAACATGCTGACATAAGATTAGGATATACTGTTACGTTAACAGGGGCTACTAACTTTTTTTTTTTTTTTACATTGGGGACACATTTAGCAAAATAATAAATTCATATGATGCTCGCTGTATTTTTTTACAAACCAGAAACAGCAATGATATATAAAGACACACATTCTGAACTAAGCAGTATATAAAGGCAATACCACATAATGCAAAGTACTAAATAAAGCCTTTCAGAATAAGTACCATGACAGTATGGGATTTCACATGAGCCCTATTTGTGTGTGAATCAGCTTAGAGCTCTGACACATAGTCTAAACATAATTCCTGACACTACACCACCACCACCACCTACCGTTCCACCGGCTAAAAAATCATTGGCTTAAATGACTTGACTTGTTTTGTGCTTGATGGTAAATGGCATAAGGGTGCTGAAAGCTCACAGTGTGTATATTGTGTAGTGCTGCATGTATCAGAGAACATCCCCTGGGTAATATACAGGGCTGTGTGCACATAGTATACAGGGAGATGTATCCCCTGAGCAATCTGCAGGGCTTGCACACACAGTATACAGGGAGATGTATCACCTGAGTAATATACAGAGCTGTACAAACATAGTATACAGGGAGATGCATCACCCGAGTAACATACAGAGCTCTACACACATAGTATACAGGTAGATGTATCACCTGAGTAATATACAGAGCTGTACACACATAGTAAACAGGGAGATGTATTACCTGAGTAATATAGTATACAGGGAGATGTATTACCTGAGTAATATACAGAGTTGTGCACACACAATATACAGGGAGATGTATCACCTGAGTAATATACAGAGCTGTACACACACATATTATACAGGGAGATGTATCACCTGAGTAATATACAGAGCTGTACAAACACATAGTATACAGGGAGATGCATCACCTGAGTAATATACAGAGCTCTACACAAATAGTATACAGGTAGATGTATCACCTGAGTAATATACAGAGTTGTGCACACACAGTATACAGGGAGATGTATCACCTGAGTAATATACAGAGCTCTACACACATAGTATACAGGGAGATGTATCACCTGATTAATATACAGAGCTGTACACACATAGTATACAGGGAGATGTTTCAACTGAGTAATAAAAAGAGCTGTACACATAGTATACAGGGAGATGTATCACCTGTGTAATATACAGAGCTGTACACACATAGTATACAGGGAGATGTATCACCTGAGTGATATACAGAGCTGTACACACATAGTATACAGGGAGATGTATCACCTGATTAATATACAGAGCTGTACACACATAGTATACAGGGAGATGCATCACCTGAGTGATATACAGAGCTGTACACACATAGTATACAGGGAGATGCCTCACCTGAGTAATATACAGAGCTCTACACACATAGTATACAGGGAGATGTATCAACTGAGTAATACAACGAGCTGTACACACATAGTATACAGGGAGATGCATCACCTGAGTAATATACAGAGCTCTACACACATAGTATACAGGGAGATGTATCACCTGAGTAATATACAGAGCTGTACACACACATAGTATACAGGGAGATGTATCACCTGAGTAATATACAGAGCTGTACACACACATAGCATACAGGGAGATGTATCACCTGAGTAATATATAGAGCTGTGCACACATAGTATACAGGGAGATGCCTCACCTGAGTAATATACAGAGCTCTACACACATAGTATATAGGGAGATGTATCACCTGAGTAATATACAGAGCTGTACACACACACAGTATACAGGGAGATGTATCACCTGAGTAATATACAGAGCTGTACAAACATAGTATACAGGGAGATGTATCACCTGATTAATATACAGAGCTGTACACACATAGTATACAGGGAGATGTATCACCTGAGTAATATACAGAGCTCTACACACATAGTATACAGGGAGATGTATCACCTGATTAATATACAGAGCTGTACACACATAGTATACAGGGAGATGTTTCAACTGAGTAATAAAAAGAGCTGTACACACATAGTATACAGGGAGATGTATCACCTGAGTAATATACAGAGCTGTACACACATAGTATACAGGGAGATGTATCACCTGAGTGATATACAGAGCTGTACACACATAGTATACAGGGAGATGTATCACCTGATTAATATACAGAGCTGTACACACATAGTATACAGGGAGATGTATCACCTGAGTGATATACAAAGCTGTACACACATAGTATACAGGGAGATGCCTCACCTGAGTAATATACAGAGCTCTACACACATAGTATACAGGGAGATGTATCAACTGAGTAATACAAAGAGCTGTACACACATAGTATACAGGGAGATGTATCACCTGAGTAATATACAGAGCTCTACACACATAGTATACAGGGAGATGTATTACCTGAGTAATATACAGAGCTGTACACACACATAGTATACAGGGAGATGTATCACCTGAGTAATATACAGAGCTGTACACACACATAGCATACAGGGAGATGTATCACCTGAGTAATATATAGAGCTGTGCACACATAGTATACAGGGAGATGCCTCACCTGAGTAATATACAGAGCTCTACACACATAGTATACAGGGAGATGTATCACCTGAGTAATATACAGAGCTGTACACACACACAGTATACAGGGAGATGTATCACCTGAGTAATATACAGAGCTGCACAAACATAGTATACAGGGAGATGCATCACCTGAGTAATATACAGAGCTCTGCACACATAGTATACAGGGAGATGTATTACCTGAGTAATATACAGAGCTCTACACACACAGTATACAGGGAGCTGTACACACATAGTATACAGGGAGATGTATCACCTGAGTAATATACAGAGCTCTACACACATAGTATACAGGGAGATGTATTACCTGAGTGATATACAGAGCTGTACACACATAGTATACAGGGAGATGTATCACCTGAGTAATATACAGAGCTGTACACACATAGTATACAGTGAGATGTATTACCTGAGTAATATACAGAGCTGTACATACAGTATACAAGGAGATGTATCACCTGAGTGATATACAGAGCTGTACACACATAGTATACAGGGAGATGTATCACCTGAGTAATATACAGAGCTGTACACACATAGTATACAGGGAGATGTATTACCTGAGTGATATACAGAGCTGTACACACATAGTATACAGGGAGATGTATCACCTGAGTAATATACAGAGCTGTACACACATAGTATACAGGGAGATGTATTACCTGAATGATATACAGAGCTGTACACACATAGTATACAGGGAGATGTATTACCTGAGTGATATACAGAGCTGTACACACATAGTATACAGGGAGATGTATCACCTGAGTAATATACAGAGCTCTACACGCATAGTATACAGGAAGATGCATTACCTGAGTAATATACAGAGCTGTACACACATAGTATACAGGGAGATGTATCACCTGAGTAATATACAGAGCTCTACACACATAGTATACAGGGAGATGTATCACCTGAGTGATATACAGAGCTGTACACACATAGTATACAGGGAGATGTATTACCTGAGTGATATACAGAGCTGTACACACATAGTATACAGGGAGATGTATCACCTGAGTAATATACAGAGCTGTACACACATAGTATACAGGGAGATGTATTACCTGAATGATATACAGAGCTGTACACACATAGTATACAGGGAGATGTATTACCTGAGTGATATACAGAGCTGTACACACATAGTATACAGGGAGATGTATCACCTGAGTAATATACAGAGCTCTACACACATAGTATATAGGAAGATGCATTACCTGAGTAATATACAGAGCTGTACACACATAGTATACAGGGAGATGTATCACCTGAGTAATATACAGAGCTGTACACACATAGTATACAGGGAGATGTATCACCTGAGTGATATACAGAGCTGTACACACATAGTATACAGGGAGATGTATCACCTGAGTAATATACAGAGCTGTACACACATAGTATACAGGGAGATGTATTACCTGAGTGATATACAGAGCTGTACACACATAGTATACAGGGAGATGTATTACCTGAGTGATATACAGAGCTGTACAAACATAGTATACAGGGAGAAGCATCACCTGAGTAATATACAGAGCTCTGCACACATAGTATACAGGGTGATGTATCACCTGAGTAATATACAGAGTTGTGCACACACAGTATACAGGGAGCTGTACACACATAGTATAAAGGGAGATGTATCACCTGAGTAATATACAGAGCTCTACACACATAGTATACAGTGAGATGTATTACCTGAGTAATATACAGAGCTGTACATACAGTATACAAGGAGATGTATCACCTGAGTGATATACAGAGCTGTACACACATAGTATACAGGGAGATGTATCACCTGAGTAATATACAGAGCTGTACACACATAGTATACAGGGAGATGTATTACCTGAGTGATATACAGAGCTGTACACACATAGTATACAGGGAGATGTATCACCTGAGTAATATACAGAGCTGTACACACATAGTATACAGGGAGATGTATTACCTGAGTGATATACAGAGCTGTACACACATAGTATACAGGGAGATGTATTACCTGAATGATATACAGAGCTGTACACACATAGTATACAGGGAGATGTATTACCTGAGTGATATACAGAGCTGTACACACATAGTATACAGGGAGATGTATCACCTGAGTAATATACAGAGCTCTACACACATAGTATATAGGAAGATGCATTACCTGAGTAATATACAGAGCTGTACACACATAGTATACAGGGAGATGTATCACCTGAGTAATATACAGAGCTGTACACACATAGTATACAGGGAGATGTATCACCTGAGTGATATACAGAGCTGTACACACATAGTATACAGGGAGATGTATCACCTGAGTAATATACAGAGCTGTACACACATAGTATACAGGGAGATGTATTACCTGAGTGATATACAGAGCTGTACACACATAGTATACAGGGAGATGTATTACCTGAGTGATATACAGAGCTGTACAAACATAGTATACAGGGAGAAGCATCACCTGAGTAATATACAGAGCTCTGCACACATAGTATACAGGGTGATGTATCACCTGAGTAATATACAGAGTTGTGCACACACAGTATACAGGGAGCTGTACACACATAGTATAAAGGGAGATGTATCACCTGAGTAATATACAGAGCTCTACACACATAGTATACAGTGAGATGTATTACCTGAGTAATATACAGAGCTGTACATACAGTATACAAGGAGATGTATCACCTGAGTGATATACAGAGCTGTACACACATAGTATACAGGGAGATGTATCACCTGAGTAATATACAGAGCTGTACACACATAGTATACAGGGAGATGTATTACCTGAGTGATATACAGAGCTGTACACACATAGTATACAGGGAGATGTATCACCTGAGTAATA
This sequence comes from Bombina bombina, assembly GCF_027579735.1. Taxonomy (NCBI): domain Eukaryota; kingdom Metazoa; phylum Chordata; class Amphibia; order Anura; family Bombinatoridae; genus Bombina; species Bombina bombina. The sequence continues at coordinate 51,868,842 of NC_069499.1, read as the reverse complement.
TACAGAGCTGTACACACATAGTATACAGGGAGATGTATTACCTGAGTGATATACAGAGCTGTACACACATAGTATACAGGGAGATGTATTACCTGAGTGATATACAGAGCTGTACACACATAGTATACAGGGAGATGTATCACCTGAGTAATATACAGAGCTCTACACACATAGTATACAGGAAGATGCATTACCTGAGTAATATACAGAGCTGTACACACATAGTATACAGGGAGATGTATCACCTGAGTAATATACAGAGCTGTACACACATAGTATACAGGGAGATGTATTACCTGAGTGATATACAGAGCTGTACACACATAGTATACAGGGAGATGTATTACCTGAGTGATATACAGAGCTCTACACACATAGTATACAGGGAGATGTATCACCTGAGTAATATACAGAGCTGTACACACACACAGTATACAGGGAGATGTATCACCTGAGTAATATACAGAGCTGTACAAACATAGTATACAGGGAGATGCATCACCTGAGTAATATACAGAGCTCTGCACACATAGTATACAGGGAGATGTATCACCTGAGTAATATACAGAGTTGTGCACACACAGTATACAGGGAGATGTATTACCTGAGTAATATACAGAGCTCTACACACACAGTATACAGGGAGCTGTACACACATAGTATACAGGGAGATGTATCACCTGAGTAATATACAGAGCTCTACACACATAGTATACAGTGAGATGTATTACCTGAGTAATATACAGAGCTGTACATACAGTATACAAGGAGATGTATCACCTGAGTGATATACAGAGCTGTACACACATAGTATACAGGGAGATGTATCACCTGAGTAATATACAGAGCTGTACACACATAGTATACAGGGAGATGTATTACCTGAGTGATATACAGAGCTGTACACACATAGTATACAGGGAGATGTATCACCTGAGTAATATACAGAGCTGTACACACATAGTATACAGGGAGATGTATCACCTGAGTGATATACAGAGCTGTACACACATAGTATACAGGGAGATGTATCACCTGAGTAATATACAGAGCTGTACACACATAGTATACAGGGAGATGTATTACCTGAGTGATATACAGAGCTGTACACACATAGTATACAGGGAGATGTATTACCTGAGTGATATACAGAGCTGTACACACATAGTATACAGGGAGATGTATCACCTGAGTAATATACAGAGCTCTACACACATAGTATACAGGGAGATGCATTACCTGAGTAATATACAGAGCTGTACACACATAGTATACAGGGAGATGCATCACCTGAGTAATATACAGAGCTGTACACACACATAGTATACAACACGTAGAGTGATGTGTCCCCTGTAGAATTATTGACAGCAACGTGCAACCATTACAGTATACAGGGACTTGCATCTGATATACTTCCCGCAGATAGCTGAGCTCACAGTAGTGTAGACAGGTGCAATCTTGCAACAATATGCAAAGAGGTGCAATATACATATCAGCTTGTTATACATAGAACACTGAATTACAAGCTGTGTAAATAAGACCTGACACTTAATATGAAAACGCTTTTAATGATTGCTCTGCTTCATGGAGCATTCTGTATAATATACGAAACACTCACATCAATATGTAATCTCAGCCTTACCTACAGCTCAAGTGCACAGAGCAATCAATCTTTACAGAGAATGCCAAACACAGCCTGTGGCACTACAGCCAGGCAGGAGGGGACACAGCGATAAGCAAGAGGCAAACGAGTCTTAATTAGTTTAATTACCAGATATAGGTTTCTGTATATTTGCATAATATAACGAAATGCTGTGCAAAAAGGATGTCCTCTATTTAAAACAAAATAAGGATAAATGAAACATTTAAGTTCAGAACTGCATTGCAAACGATCTGCATACATTATAAGTGTGTATAAGCATTGAGTATTGGCATCTTTTAGCAGAATGTACAGGGTTTTGCAAATCAAGAGCAGATCGCTTTAACAAAACCTCCTGAGTTTATCTTAGATTAATAACTATATCTGGCTAAAGTTAAAGAAGCGGATCTCCCTGTACACTGTTTAATTATGAACAGTAAAGCTGTAAATTGTATTTGCTTTCTTTGTCTTGTAATTTTGATGAGAATTCTGCTCTACAGTTTTTTTTCATTAAACCCAATATGTAATTACTGATAAAATTATGCAAGGCAGTGCACTTTCATTACTTATTGTACCCGCTTTTCCTGTAATTTAACTGGGCGCTGTTGCTTCCTTGTCCCATAGATCAGTGTTTCTCAACTCCAGGCCTCAAGTACGCCTAGCAAGATTTTCATGATATCTAAACTAGATGGACAGGTGAAGTAATCAGCAGACCAGTAACCATGGTTACTAACGTGCTCTTAGCCAGCAGCTGATTATTTCCCCTGTGCTCCAGTTAAGGTATGATACAAATCTGACCTTTTAGGGATATGTGGGGACTGGATCTAAGAAACAGACAGAGGCTGCAGTGCATCACACATAACAGCAAGCTTTCAACATTCTACACAGTGATTGCTTTATCAGCGTAGGAACTTGTGTATATCAGTCCCTAATTGGCCACAGCAGAAGAAATAAGACGAAGATACTCAAGGGGTTTTTCAAGATGTGTGTTACTGGATAGGAAACCAATAAACAAAACTACTAAAATGCCTTTAAAACAATTATTTTGTATGTATATCTTTTTTCAGTGCAGTGCTTCTTTTTTTACTATAAATGATGTGTAACATTACTTTTATGTCCCTTTATGACTTAAGTGTGACATAAAATGACAGCTTACTGCAGATCCTTTCATAACTAGTAGGAGTTAGTTAGCCTCCTGCACGCAGAACTAATGTACATTATATACACTGATGCATGGTCTGTGACAGATGACGTATATTATTCAGTAACTGGTCTTCACAATCTATTCAACTGATGGTAACAAATAGAATCATCTACACTCTGAACAAGCAGACATTTCGTTTCTCCAGAAATATTTTGGAATCGCACCCAAACCTGTTTCTAAAATTTCGGAATCCCAGCACTGACTAAGCCTGAACAATCAGCATCTTCTTGGTTCCTTCTAAACACCAAATCTGGCAAATCATTTAAAAAAAGTGTAAAGAAATTGCAATACCAGCACTTAAAGGGACAGCCTAGTCAAAATTAAACTTTCATGATTCAGATAGAGCATGCAATTTTAAGCAACTTTCTAAATGACTTTTTTTCTTTGTTTTCTTGGTATCTTGATTTGAAAAGGCAAGAAGTTTAGGAGCCGGCCCATTTTTGTTTCAGCACCTGGGTAGTACTTGCTGATTGGTGTCTAAATGTAGCCACCAATCCACAAACGCTACCCAGGGTTCTAAACCAAAAATGGGCTGGTTTCTAAGCTTACATTCCAGCTTTTTTCAAATAAGGACACAAAGAGAACAAAGAAAAATTGATAATAGGAGTAAATTAGAAAAGGTGCTTATAATTGTCTGTTCTGTCTGAATCATGAAAGTTTCATTTTAACTAAACTGTCCCTTTCATGGACAACTTGTAGAGAGAAAAAAAAAGTTTTACACGTTCGGATGAGTACTGGGACTGACATTTTATTAAAGGTCTGTGGGCCAAAGATCAGGACATTTATTCAGTAGGCTCATCCCTGTAAGGCCCCATATTCAGGAGTGACCTAAAGTAAATTAACTTGCATTCATTTAGTAAACCCAAATATTTTCTTTCATGATTCAGCAGTAGAATTAAGCAACTTTATCATTTACTCCAATTATCATTTTTTCTTTGTTCTCTTGGTATCTATTTGAAAAGTAGGAATGTAAGCTTAGGAGCCAGACCATTTTTGGTTTAGAACCTGGGTAGCACTTGCTGATTGGTGGCTAAATGTAGCTTACAGTCCTGCTTTTTAAATAAAGATAGCATTGATAATAGGAGTAAATTAGAAGGATGTTTAAAATTGCCTGCTCTATCTGAATCATGAAAGAAAATATTTGGGTTTAGTATCCCTTTAAGGGTGTCTCTAAACATTTGTGTGTGTATATATATATATATACAGGTAGCCCTCAGTTTACGCCGGGGTTAGGTTACAGAAGGAATGGTTGTAAATCGAAACCGTTGTAAATTGAAACCCAGTTTATAATGTAAGTCAATGGGAAGTGAGGGAGATAGGTTCCAGTCCCCTCTGAAATTGTCATAAGTAACCGCTAATACATTTATTTTTAAAGCTTTGAAATGAAGACTTTAAATTCTAAACAGCATTATAAACCTAATTAAATAATCACACAACACAGAATATATAATTAAACTAAGTTAAATGAACAAAAAACAGAATTTATGTTTACCTGATAAATTACTTTCTCCAACGGTGTGTCCGGTCCACGGCGTCATCCTTACTTGTGGGATATTCTCTTCCCCAACAGGAAATGGCAAAGAGCCCAGCAAAGCTGGTCACATGATCCCTCCTAGGCTCCGCCTACCCCAGTCATTCGACCGACGTTAAGGAGGAATATTTGCATAGGAGAAACCATATGGTACCGTGGTGACTGTAGTTAAAGAAAAAAATTATCAGACCTGATTAAAAAAACCAGGGCGGGCCGTGGACCGGACACACCGTTGGAGAAAGTAATTTATCAGGTAAACATAAATTCTGTTTTCTCCAACATAGGTGTGTCCGGTCCACGGCGTCATCCTTACTTGTGGGAACCAATACCAAAGCTTTAGGACACGGATGAAGGGAGGGAGCAAATCAGGTCACCTAAATGGAAGGCACCACGGCTTGCAAAACCTTTCTCCCAAAAATAGCCTCAGAAGAAGCAAAAGTATCAAACTTGTAAAATTTGGTAAAAGTGTGCAGTGAAGACCAAGTCGCTGCCCTACATATCTGATCAACAGAAGCCTCGTTCTTGAAGGCCCATGTGGAAGCCACAGCCCTAGTGGAATGAGCTGTGATTCTTTCGGGAGGCTGCCGTCCGGCAGTCTCGTAAGCCAATCTGATGATGCTTTTAATCCAAAAAGAGAGAGAGGTAGAAGTTGCTTTTTGACCTCTCCTTTTACTGGAATAAACAACAAACAAGGAAGATGTTTGTCTAAAATCCTTTGTAGCATCTAAATAGAATTTTAGAGCGCGAACAACATCCAAATTGTGCAACAAACGTTCCTTCTTTGAAACTGGTTTCGGACACAGAGAAGGTACGATAATCTCCTGGTTAATGTTTTTGTTAGAAACAACTTTTGGAAGAAAACCAGGTTTAGTACGTAAAACCACCTTATCTGCATGGAACACCAGATAAGGAGGAGAACACTGCAGAGCAGATAATTCTGAAACTCTTCTAGCAGAAGAAATTGCAACTAAAAACAAAACTTTCCAAGATAATAACTTAATATCAACGGAATGCAAGGGTTCAAACGGAACCCCCTGAAGAACTGAAAGAACTAAATTGAGACTCCAAGGAGGAGTCAAAGGTTTGTAAACAGGCTTAATTCTAACCAGAGCCTGAACAAAGGCTTGAACATCTGGCACAGCGGCCAGCTTTTTGTGAAGTAACACAGACAAGGCAGAAATCTGTCCCTTCAGGGAACTTGCAGATAATCCTTTTTCCAATCCTTCTTGAAGGAAGGATAGAATCCTAGGAATCTTAACCTTGTCCCAAGGGAATCCTTTAGATTCACACCAACAGATATATTTTTTCCAAATTTTGTGGTAAATCTTTCTAGTTACAGGCTTTCTGGCCTGAACAAGAGTATCGATAACAGAATCTGAGAATCCTCGCTTCGATAAGATCAAGCGTTCAATCTCCAAGCAGTCAGCTGGAGTGAAACCAGATTCGGATGTTCGAACGGACCCTGAACAAGAAGGTCTCGTCTCAAAGGTAGCTTCCAAGGAGGAGCCGATGACATATTCACCAGATCTGCATACCAAGTCCTGCGTGGCCACGCAGGAGCTATCAAAATCACCGACGCCCTCTCCTGATTGATCCTGGCTACCAGCCTGGGGATGAGAGGAAACGGCGGGAACACATAAGCTAGTTTGAAGGTCCAAGGTGCTACTAGTGCATCCACTAGAGCCGCCTTGGGATCCCTGGATCTGGACCCGTAGCAAGGAACTTTGAAGTTCTGACGAGAGGCCATCAGATCCATGTCTGGAATGCCCCACAGCTGAGTGACTTGGGCAAAGATTTCCGGATGGAGTTCCCACTCCCCCGGATGCAATGTCTGACAACTCAGAAAATCCGCTTCCCAATTTTCCACTCCTGGGATGTGGATAGCAGACAGGTGGCAGGAGTGAGACTCCGCCCATAGAATGATTTTGGTCACTTCTTCCATCGCCAGGGAACTCCTTGTTCCCCCCTGATGGTTGATGTACGCAACAGTTGTCATGTTGTCTGATTGAAACCGTATGAACTTGGCCCTCGCTAGCTGAGGCCAAGCCTTGAGAGCATTGAATATCGCTCTCAGTTCCAGAATATTTATCGGTAGAAGAGATTCTTCCCGAGACCAAAGACCCTGAGCTTTCAGGGATCCCCAGACCGCGCCCCAGCCCATCAGACTGGCGTCGGTCGTGACAATGACCCACTCTGGTCTGCGGAATGTCATCCCTCGTGACAGGTTGTCCAGGGACAGCCACCAACGGAGTGAGTCTCTGGTCCTCTGATTTACTTGTATCTTCGGAGACAAGTCTGTATAGTCCCCATTCCACTGACTGAGCATGCACAGTTGTAATGATCTTAGATGAATGCGTGCAAAAGGAACTATGTCCATTGCCGCTACCATCAACCCGATCACTTCCATGCACTGAGCTATGGAAGGAAGAGGAACGGAATGAAGTATCCGACAAGAGTCTAGAAGTTTTGTTTTTCTGGCCTCTGTCAGAAAAATCCTCATTTCTAAGGAGTCTATTATTGTTCCCAAGAAGGGAACCCTTGTTGACGGAGATAGAGAACTCTTTTCCACGTTCACTTTCCATCCGTGAGATCTGAGAAAGGCCAGGACAATGTCCGTGTGAGCCTTTGCTTGAGGAAGGGACGACGCTTGAATCAGAATGTCGTCCAAGTAAGGTACTACAGCAATGCCCCTTGGTCTTAGCACAGCTAGAAGGGACCCTAGTACCTTTGTGAAAATCCTTGGAGCAGTGGCTAATCCGAAAGGAAGCGCCACGAACTGGTAATGTTTGTCCAGGAATGCGAACCTCAGGAACCGATGATGTTCCTTGTGGATAGGAATATGTAGATACGCATCCTTTAAATCCACCGTGGTCATGAATTGACCTTCCTGGATGGAAGGAAGAATAGTTCGAATGGTTTCCATCTTGAACGATGGAACCTTGAGAAACTTGTTTAAGATCTTGAGATCTAAGATTGGTCTGAACGTTCCCTCTTTTTTGGGAACTATAAACAGATTGGAGTAGAACCCCATCCCTTGTTCTCTTAATGGAACGGGATGAATCACTCCCATTTTTAACAGGTCTTCTACACAATGTAAGAATGCCTGTCTTTTTACGTGGTCTGAAGACAACTGAGACCTGTGGAACCTCCCCCTTGGGGGAAGTCCCTTGAATTCCAGAAGATAACCTTGGGAGACTATTTCTAGCGCCCAAGGATCCAGAACATCTCTTGCCCAAGCCTGAGCGAAGAGAGAGAGTCTGCCCCCCACCAGATCCGGTCCCGGATCGGGGGCCAACATTTCATGCTGTCTTGGTAGCAGTGGCAGGTTTCTTGGCCTGCTTTCCCTTGTTCCAGCCTTGCATTGGTCTCCAAGCTGGCTTGGCTTGAGAAGTATTACCCTCTTGCTTAGAGGACGTAGCACTTTGGGCTGGTCCGTTTCTACGAAAGGGACGAAAATTAGGTTTATTTTTTGCCTTGAAAGGCCGATCCTGAGGAAGGGCGTGGCCCTTACCCCCAGTGATATCCGAGATAATCTCTTTCAAGTCAGGGCCAAACAGCGTTTTCCCCTTGAAAGGAATGTTAAGTAGCTTGTTCTTGGAAGACGCATCAGCCGACCAAGATTTCAACCAAAGCGCTCTGCGCGCCACAATAGCAAACCCAGAATTCTTAGCCGCTAACCTAGCCAATTGCAAAGTGGCGTCTAGGGTGAAAGAATTAGCCAATTTGAGAGCATTGATTCTGTCCATAATCTCCTCATAAGGAGGAGAATCACTGTCGACCGCCTTTATCAGCTCATCGAACCAGAAACATGCGGCTGTAGCGACAGGGACAATGCATGAAATTGGTTGTAGAAGGAAACCCTGCTGAACAAACATCTTTTTAAGCAAACCTTCTAATTTTTTATCCATAGGATCTTTGAAAGCACAACTATCCTCTATGGGTATAGTGGTGCGTTTGTTTAAAGTGGAAACCGCTCCCTCGACCTTGGGGACTGTCTGCCATAAGTCCTTTCTGGGGTCGATCATAGGAAACAATTTTTTAAATATGGGGGGAGGGACGAAAGGAATACCGGGCCTTTCCCATTCTTTATTAACAATGTCCGCCACCCGCTTGGGTATAGGAAAAGCTTCTGGGAGCCCCGGCACCTCTAGGAACTTGTCCATTTTACATAGTTTCTCTGGGATGACCAACTTGTCACAATCATCCAGAGTGGATAATACCTCCTTAAGCAGAATGCGGAGATGTTCCAACTTAAATTTAAATGCAATCACATCAGGTTCAGCTTGTTGAGAAATGTTCCCTGAATCAGTAATTTCTCCCTCAGACAAAACCTCCCTGGCCCCATCAGACTGAGTTAGGGGCCCTTCAGAAATGTTAATATCAGCGTCGTCATGCTCTTCAGTATCTAAAACAGAGCAGTCGCGCTTACGCTGATAAGTGTTCATTTTGGCTAAAATGTTTTTGACAGAATTATCCATTACAGCCGTTAATTGTTGCATAGTAAGGAGTATTGGCGCGCTAGATGTACTAGGGGCCTCCTGAGTGGGCAAGACTCGTGTAGACGAAGGAGGGAATGATGCAGTACCATGCTTACTCCCCTCACTTGAGGAATCATCTTGGGCATCATTGTCATTGTCACATAAATCACATTTATTTAAATGAATAGGAATTCTGGCTTCCCCACATTCAGAACACAGTCTATCTGGTAGTTCAGACATGTTAAACAGGCATAAACTTGATAACAAGTACAAAAAACGTTTAAAAATAAAACCGTTACTGTCACTTTAAATTTTAAACTGAACACACTTTATTACTGCAAATGCGAAAAAACATGAAGGAATTGTACAAAATTCACCAAATTTTCACCACAGTGTCTTAAAGCCTTAAAAGTATTGCACACCAAATTTGGAAGCTTTAACCCTTAAAATAACGGAACCGGAGCCGTTTTGAACTTTAACCCCTTTACAGTCCCTGGTATCTGCTTTGCTGAGACCCAACCAAGCCCCAAGGGGAATACGATACCCAATGACGCCTTCAGAAAGTCTTTTCTAAGTATCAGAGCTCCTCTCACATGCGACTGCCTG